>NC_057804.1:173228530-173237944 GCF_018294505.1 Triticum aestivum
ACGTGGCGGCCTGCGATTGGTGCGGGCGCGGCGGCGGACGCGTCCGGCCCGATCCGGACATGTCCGGCGGCGCGAGGGGAGCCGTAGCTAGGGTTTTTGCCCGAAAATTTCGGGGATGGTCACATATTTATAGATAGAGGGAGCTAGGAGACTCCAAATGGAGTGCGGTTTTCGGCCACACGATCGTGATCCGACGACGGAGAGCATGGAAGTGACTTAGATGGGTTATTGGGCTGTTTTGGAGGGGTGTTGGTCTGCAACCCAAAAGAGGCCTTTGCGGTTATCCGGTTAACCGTTGGAGTATCGAACGACCTCCAAATGGCACGAAATTTGACAGGCGGTCTATCGGTGCTATACCAGGGCCACTTGGCAAGGCTTGGTCCATTCCGAGAATGTTTAACACCCGCACACGAAAAGAGACAAGAGGGGTGCGCCGGTGCACGTGGGAGTGTCGGATTGCAAAACGGACAACGGGGAAAATGCTCGGATGCATGAGACGAACATGTATGCAAATGAGATGCACATGATGACATGATATAAGATGCATGACATGATCAAAATGCAAAACAAAAGGCAAAAACCCAACTACGGAGGGAATATCATAACACATAGCCGAAAATGGCAAGAGTTGGAGTTACAAAGATGGAAAGTTACATCCGTGGTGTTACAACACTCCACCACTACAAGAGGATCTCGTCCCGAGATCTAGGACTGAAAGAACTCCGGATATTCGGAACGGAGGTGATCCTCGCGCTCCCAGGTGGCTTCTCGGTCGGAATGGTCTGACCACTTCACTTTCAGGAATTTGATTGACTTGTTGCGAGTCTTGCGCTCTGTTTCTTCAAGAATAGCAACGGGGTGCTCATGATAAGAGAGATCTTCTTGGAGGTCAATTTCTTCAAAGTTGATAGTGCGCTCAGGAGTCTTGAAGCACTTGCGAAGCTGTGACACGTGAAATACATCGTGCACGTTTGCAAAGTTGGATGGAAGCTCGAGTTGATAGGCGAGATCGCCTCTTTTGCCAATGATCTTGAAAGGACCCACGTATCTAGGGGCAAGCTTCCCTTTGATACCGAAGCGACGAGTGCCTTTCATTGGAGAGACGCGGAGGTAGACATGGTCTCCGATTTCAAAAGCCACATCACGGTGCTTGCTATCATAGTAACTCTTCTGGCGCGATTGCGCGGCTTTGAGATTCTCACGAATGACTTTGCACATTTCTTCAGCTTCTGTGATCAAGTCATTGCCAAGAAGTTGGCGTTCACCTGTCTCGGACCAATTGAGAGGAGTACGACACTTTCTGCCATAGAGAATTTCGAATGGGGCCTTGCCCGAACTCGCTTGGAAGCTGTTGTTGTAGGAGAACTCGACATATGGAAGACAATCTTCCCACTTCATGTCAAAGGAAATGACACAAGCCCTAAGCATGTCTTCAAGGATTTGATTGACTCACTCGACTTGGCCACTTGTTTGAGGATGTAAAGCTGTGCTGAAACGAATGTTGGTGCCCATGGCCTTCTGAAAGGAGTCCCAGAACTTAGAAGTGAAAATGCTTCCTCGATCTGAAGATATCAGTTGTGGAATGCCGTGCAAGGAGACAATTCTGGACGTGTATAGCTCTGCCAGCTGAGCTGCTATTATAGATTCTTTGGTAGGAAGAAAATGAGCCACTTTAGTAAGCTTGTCAATGACAACGAAGATAGCATCATTTCCACGCTTAGACTTAGGAAAACCAGTCACGAAGTCCATCTCGATGTGATCAAACTTCCATTCTAGAATAGCAAGAGGTTGAAGGAGACCAGATGGTCTTTGGTGTTCTGCTTTCACCCTTCTGCAGATGTCACATTCGTTCATGAATTGAGCAATTTCTCGCTTCATTCGAGTCCACCAATACGACTGCTTGAGGTCATGGTACATCTTCGTACTTCCAGGATGAATGGATAGGAGGGAATTGTGTGCCTCGTTCATGATGACTTTTCTCAGATCGCCTTTAGGAACCACAATACGATCCTCGAAGAAAAGAGTATCTTTATCATCCAAGCGATAGCACTTGTACTTGGAAATGCCCTTGTCGATACCACGTTTCACCTTCTTCACCATGGTATCCAGGAGTTGTGCCTCACGAATTTGATCTTCCAAAGTAGGAGAGACTATGAGGTTGGCAAGAAAGCCTTCAGGAACAACTTGAAGATTCAGCTTGCGAAAAGCTTCACAAAGATCCGGTTGAAATGGCTTGAGAATTAGATTGTTGCAATAAGCCTTTCTGCTCAACGCATCTGCAATCACATTCGCCTTGCCAGGAGTATATTCAATATTTGGATTGTACTCTTGAATCATTTCGACCCATCGAATTTGCCTGAGGTTGAGGTTGGGTTGAGTGAAGATATACTTGAGGCTCTTGTGATCGGTGAAAATGTCCACTTGCCTTCCCAAAAAGAGATGTCTCCATGTTATCAATGCATGTACAACTGCCGCCAACTCAAGATCGTGAGTGGGGTAGTTCTTTTCGTTGGGCTTCAACTGACGAGAGGTATAGGCCACAACTTTCTACTCTTGCATTAACACAGCACCGAGACCTTGCAAGGAAGCATCACAGAATACTTCGAATGGCTTGGATTCATCAGGAGGAGTCAAGACAGGAGCTGTGACTAGCTTGTCTTTAAGGGTGTTGAAAGCAACGTCACACTCAGGCATCCAGACATACTTGACATGCTTCTGGAGGAGGTTGGAAAGAGGCTTTGCAATCTTAGAGAAGTTCTCAACGAATCTTCGGCAATAGCTTGCAAGACCAAGAAAACTGCGGAGCTGCTTGACATTCTGAGGAGGTTCCCAATTCACAACTGCAGACACCTTCGCCGGATTAACAGCAATGCCCTTGGCGGAGATGATATGACCAAGGTAAAGAACTTCATCAAGCTAGAACTCACATTTGGAAAACTTCGCATAGAATTGATACTCTCTGAGCTTGTCGAGGACCAATCGCAAATGTTTGGCATGATCCTTCTTATTCTTGGAGAAGACCAAAATATCATCGAGATACACCAAGACGAATTCATTGGTGTAGGGGTTGAAAATGAAATTCATCATTCGAGAGAACGTTGGAGGAGCATTGACAAGGCCGAAAGACATGACAGTATATTCATAAGAACCATAGCTTGTTCTGAATGTTGTCTTGGGAATATCTTGTTCACGAATGTGAATCTGATGATAACCCATACGAAGGTCAAGCTTGGAGAATACTTTAGATCCTTTGAGTTGCTCGAAAAGCTCATTGATGTTGGGAAGTGGATACTTGTTCTTGATTGTCTTCTTGTTCAATGGACGGTAATCGACGCAAAGTCGGTCCGTGCCATCCTTCTTCTGGACAAAAAGAACTCCACAACCCCATGGAGATGAACTTGGTCTGATCAAACCCAGACGCTCTTGTTCATCGAGCTGTTTCTTCAATTCCTTTAGCTCCTTGGGTCCAAGCTTGTAAGGACACTTACAAACGGGTTCAGTTCCAGGCTCAAGATCAATAACAAATTCAACTGGCCGATGCAGAGGCATACCCGGAAGCTCTTCTGGAAAGACATCTTGGTACTCACAAACGACTGGAATTTGAGAAATAGCATCCAACTCGCCCTTCTCATTGAGAGAAAACAACCGAATGGTTTCATCACTAGCAGCATAGATGATAACATCCTTAGAAGGGTGTGTCAATTGAATTTCCCTGGCAGCACAATCAAGCTGAGCCTTGTGCTTAGAAAGCCAGTCCATCCCGAGAATTAGATCGATATCAGAGTCGCCAAGAACAACTGGAGAAGACAGAAATCTATAGTCTCCCATCTTGATAGAGACATCCCGAACCATGGAGCTTGCGTTCATGAATTTACCCAGAGAGACAACTGATAACGGTCTAGGAAAATCTTGAAAAACCATCTCATGCTTAGATGTAAAAGGTCTTGAGATGAAACTATGCGATGCACCAGTATCAAATAAGACTTTTGCAGGAATATCATTAACTGAGAGATTACCCATTATCACATCAGAAGAATCCTCTGCTTGCGCTGCATTCATCATGTTCACCTTTGCAGACTTTGGATTATGCTTGACCACTGCATTGCTTGAAGACCTCACAGGAGGAGGAGGAGGAAGGCGCCTTTGGTTGAAGCATTTGTTTGCGTAGTGACCTTTCTCCTGGCACTTGTTGCAAGTCACCTCTGAGAGCGGACGGTGATAAGGAGCATTTGGCCTTGGAGCTTGAGAATTTGACTTGTTCTGATAGCCTGGGGTGGGTGGGTGGGAAGATCCACGACCACCTGAGTTCTTCTGCTGGTAAGGCTGACGAAATGGAGGAGGAGGAAGGTAGAACTTTTGCTGCTTAGCTGCCACTTGAGAGGAAGAAGAAGACTGAACTGCATCCCTGATTCTCTTCTTAGAAGCCTCACACTTGAGCTGAGCACCTTCTTGCTTGAGTGTCATATTGTAGAATTGATCAAACTGAGTAGGCTCAACAAGAACGAGAGCTAACTGCAGGTCCTCTCTAAGGCCACCTCTGAATTGATAGATCATACTCTTTTCATCAGGAACGTCTTGTTTAGCGAAGCGAGCAGGTTTCTAAAACTGCTTGTTGTATTCATACACTGACATGTTGCCTTGCTTGAGATTGCGGAACTCCTGACGCTTACTCTCAACAACACTGGTAGGAATGTGGTGAGCTTTAAAGTCCTGACAGAAATCAGTCCAAGTAATCACTCGACCTCCTCTGGAATCCTTCTATTGCTGGAACCAATCAGCTCCTTGGTCCTTGAGCTGAAAAGAAGCGAACTTGACATAGTCCTCAGGCCTGACATTGCTGCATTCAAAATTCTTGTTGATATCCACGAGCCAATCGTCGGCGTCTGTGGCCTCGACACAGTAGCTGAAAGACTTCTGCTGATTTGCAAGGAACTGGTTGAGGGTAGGAAATTGAGGCTGATGATTGAACTGCCCTTGACCTTGATTCCCTTGGTTGCCTTGGCCTTGGTTGCGCTCTTGCATCAGCTGAATCAATAACTGAGCATTGGCGTTTGTGGTTGCCATCAAAGCTTGCCATGCCTCCGGAGGCGGAGGTGGAGGTGGAGGATTCGCCTGACTCCCATCATTGTGTTACAGATTCTGACGCGTTGTTGGAGCCATCCTGAAGAGGGTGACATCCGTTAGCATCTTGATAGACAGATAGACAGGTTGAATCAACGGATAGAAATTGCAACATATAGTCTTCACAATAAACATTCGAACAAGGATGAACGAATGAATTCCCAAAGCTAACATCACACATCCATTAAGGTGAGAAGCCACTTGATAAGAGATTGATGAATGAAATAAACAAGGTACAACTGGAACAAATAATTGGTAAGGATTACCCAATCACAAACCAAATATCTGCGGGAAGAAATGCTAGAGCTACTTGAATCCCACCTATAAACTCCCAAAACTTTCCGGTTATGCAATCAGGTGTTGGGGATACAGGGGAAGCAATATATCTCACCCAAACTAACAATCCCTACATCCAGCTATTTCCATCCGTCAACACATAACCAAGAAACCTTCGGAAATCGTGTACCTCAACCTTCGAAAAGCATCCGTTATACGAGTCATGGCAATACTCCCGAAATCCCCTGTACTGGGTGACGTCGAGGTTATCTCACCAACAACTGCATAAAAGAGATTTTCAATGTCGGCAAAACTCAGGTATTCTAGAACTGCAACGATAAAATTGTGATGACAACACCTCGGAGCTTAACTCCCCGGGACACTGCCACAACCCCTAAATGTCAGGAGGCGCCAAGAACAATGTTCTCATCACAAAACCATCAGAACGTTTCCAAGATACCCGCGTGATCCTAAAAAAAATTAGTGAAATTTGAGAAGAAGAAAGTCAAAACATCTACGTCAGGAGACCTCACCAGAGCGACGAAGGGACTGAGGAGTAAAAAGAATCCTACTCTCCGATATATATAATCCTAAGACTCAAAACATTTTTTGTTCTAGACTCAACAACGCCAGCAATCAATCAAGCAGGGGGCTCCTAAGTCGGGGAAGGCTCTGATTACCAACTTGTAACGCCCACGATGCGGCTATATCGCCCACGTGTCGAAGCACGACTTAGAGGCATAACTGCATGGTGGTTTTGTCGCAAGAAGGGTCATCTTCACACAATCCCATGTAATGAACAAGAATGGGATAAAGAGAGTTGGCTTACAATCGCCACTTCACACAATACATAAATAAGATCCATACATCATTCAAAATACACTCAAAGACCGACTACAGTCAAATCCAAATGAAAAGAAGATAACCCCAAATGCTAGATCCCCGATCGTCCCGACTGGGCGCCGCTACTGATCATCTGGAAACGAAACATAGTAACGACCAAGGTCCTCATCAAACTCCCACTTGAGCTCGGTTGCGCCACTTGCGCTGGTATCCTCGGCACCTGCATCTATTTTGGTAGAATCTGTGAGCCACGGGGACTCAGCAATCTCTCACCCGCGAGATCAAGACTATTTAAGCTCATAGGTAGGAAAAAGGGGAATATGGTGGAGCTGCAGCAAGCACTAAGCATATATGGAGGCTAACATACGCAAGTGAGAGCGAGAAGAGAAGCAACGCATCTGTCGAGAAGCTAGAAGCGATCAAGAAGTGATCCTGAAACTACTTACGTTCATACATAACCCAACCCATGTTCACTTCCCGGACTCCGCCGAGAAGAGACCATCACGGCTACACACACAGTTGATGCATTTTAATGAAGTCAAGTGTCAAGTTATCTACAACCGGACATTAACAAATTCCCATCTGCCTCATAACCGCGGGCACGGCTTTCGAAAGATAATATACCCTGCAGGGGTGTCCCAACTTAGCCCATCATAAGCTCTCACGGTCAATGAAGGATATACCTTCTCCCGGGAAGACCCGATCAGTCTCGGAATCCCGGTTCGCAAGACATTTCAACAATGGTAAAACAAAACCAGCAAAGCCGCCCGAAGTGCCGACAAATCCCAATAGGAGCTGCACATATCTCGTTCTCATGGCACACCGGATGAGCCAGACGTCGGGTTGGCATAGACCCTGGTTGCCCAGGGGGCGCCGGACATCGCTCAGGTTGGACCAACACTCGGAGGAGCACTGGCCCGGGGGGTAAATAAAGATGACCCTCAGGCTCACGAAAACCCAAGGGAAAAAGGCTTAGGTGGCAAATGGTAAAACCAAGTTTGGGCCTTACTGGAGGAGTTTTATTCAAAGCGAACTGTCAAGGGGGTCCCATAAATCACCCAACTGCGTAAGGAACACAAAATCAAGGAACATAACACCGGTATGACGGAAACTAGGGCGGAAAGAGTGGAACAAGACACCAGGCATAAGGCCGAGCCTTCCACCCTTTACCAAGTATATAAGGTGCATTAATTAAACAAGAGATATTGTGATATCCAAAAATATCCATGTTCCAACAAGGAACGAACTTCATCTTCACCTGTAACTAGCAACGCTATAAGAGGGGCTGAGCAAAAGCGGTGACATAGCCAAACAACGGTTTGCTAGGAAAGGATGGTTAGAGGCTTGACATGGAAATATGGGAGGCATGATAAATAATGGCAGGTAGAGCTAACATAACGATAGAGCGAGCAACTAGCAAAGCAAAGATAGAAGTGATATCGAAGGTATGGTCATCTTGCCTGCAAAGTTCTCAGAGTTGTCGAAGGCTTGATCCTCGTAAGCGTTCTCAACAGGTTCCTCGTGCACATACTCATCTCCCGTATCTACCCAAAGCAAGAACACAAGCAATGGAACCACAATCAAACATGGAGCAATGCACAAGCAACATGATGCAATACATGACATGATATGCGAGATGTGATATGCAATGCATATGCGGGCTCCGGAAGGGAAAATGATGAAAAAGGCATCAACTTGGCAAACCAAGTATGCCGCTGGAAAGATGAGATGATTTTGGTTGAAATCGATATAAACATCACCGGAATCGGATGCACGGTTTGCAAATGGCAAGCAAAACAAGAATGCCACAAATCTGCGATTAACAGCATGATGCTACTTAGCATGCAACAAGAAACTATGCTACAGCTCCCCAATATAAAAACAAAGCATATGGAAGTGATCTACAAGAGATGCTTGACAAAAGAGGAACACTGAGCTACGGCTAAATCACACCATAGCAGGTTCAAACAAGTATGGGAAAAGTGCAAAAGATATCAGGTTGGACATGGCATAAACAACATCAGGTAGCAATGTTCAGAGCAAGCAATCAACATGCTACAGGAACTTATAATAGCAAAACAAGGCATGACATGATTCTACTCAAAGCATAGAACAAAAATCCCTTACTGACCATGAGCCAAAAAGGATCAGAAGATATGATGGCACCCATGTAAACGTAGCAAGTTTCGTTAACAGATTCAGCTAACCGAGCATGGCATTGACAGAATTATGAAGGCATCTTCGCGAGCTCGATTCACTCACCACAAGTCATTGCATGACAATATAAGCATAGCATCAGCAATAAGACATGTTTATGAAGCTATCCATGGCAAGAACAAGTTCATAGCATGTAAGGATCAACTACAACAACATTGGCAAAACTGAATAACATGTAAACAATCTGCCAGGAAACATTTTGTAGCAAAAGTAGAGCACGAAAATGACATGCTAGACTACTCCATAATTTCAAACAGGGACATGAATGGATAGAGCATAACCATATGTTCAAAACATCCTTACTGAAGTATCTCAAAATATGCATGTATCTCTCTGTAGCATCATGTTTACATGGCATCAAAATAACTGCAAAACAGGGACTAAAATCAGCAACATCACGAGGCCTATTTTGCATGATTGTGCTAGTCACCACATTGATCACACAAATAAATGGTAAGCACCTCTGTAAAGATGGCATGGCATAGTTCAAAACATATGCAGGGCTCAAGTTCATAAGATGCACACATCAATCATGGCAAAAATGACAAAAATGCATGTTCTGGTAAGAATCTGAAACTAACATCACATAGCCCTCTTCCAACAACATTTCGGGCATCACGATGAGCTCAAATGAAAATGATGCAATGAGATAAAATGATGTACTTGTCGATACGGACAATTCGGTATGCTACACGCCCAAAATGGAGCCACGGGTGCAAAGATACGGTGTGATGAACAAGTCATAAAAATACTGCAGACTTGGAGGAAAACGATGTCAACCTAGGGTTTATTCCAGATCTGGATCCGGCTCGGGCGCGCGGATCGAGGCGGGCCGGAGCCTCGCCGGAGATGCTGGTCAGGAGGGGGCCTGAGAGGAGCTCAGGGATGCTGGGGCGCCCGGATCCGGCGGAGGTCGGCGGCGGCAACCGCGACGGGGGCCGGCGGCGTCGGCCGGGG
>NC_057804.1:173238328-173294340 GCF_018294505.1 Triticum aestivum
GCGGGCGCGGCAGCGGACGCGTATGGCCCGATCCGGACGTGTCCGGCGGCGCGAGGGGAGCGGTAGCTAGGGTTTTTGCCCGAAAATTTCGGGGATGGACACATATTTATAGGTAGAGGGAGCTAGGAGACTCCAAATGGAGTGCGGTTTTCGCCCACACGATCGTGATCCGACGACGGAGAGCATGGAAGTGACTTAGATGGGTTATTGGGCTGTTTTGGAGGGGTGTTGGTCTGCAACCCAAAAGAGGCCTTTGCAGTTATCCGGTTAACCGTTGGAGTATCAAACGACCTCCAAATGGCACGAAACTTGACAGGCGGTCTACCGGTGCTATACCAGGGCCACTTGGCAAGGCTCGGTCCATTCTGAGAACGTTTAACACCCGCACACGAAAAGAGACAAAAGGGGTGCGCCGGTGCACGTGGGAGTGTCGGATTGCAAAACGGATAACGGGGAAAATGCTCGGATGCATGAGACTACGTATGCAAATGAGATGCACATGATGACATGATATAAGATGCATGACATGATCAAAATGCAAAACAAAAGGCAAAAACCCAACAATGGAGGGAATATCATAACACATAGCCGAAAATGGCAAGAGTTGGAGTTACAAAGATGGAAAGTTACATCCGGGGTGTTACAAACCAGCCCTCTCCATGGGCTATTGTTCAACCACCCCTCCACGGGCTACTGTTCATCCAGCCCTCTACCGGCTACTGTTCATCCAGCCCTCCACGGGGCCGTCCTATTCATCCAGCCCTCCACGGGGTCTTGTTCATCCACCCCCGACCGGCTCGATCGGGGTCCTGTTCATCCAGAGGCAACACCATGGGCTCCTGTCATCCACCCCCACCGAGAAATGTCATCCACCCCCCCCAGCAACGCTCACTATTCATCTAGAGGCAGCATCGATCGGCTTTAGTTAGCAGCAGTAGCGAAGGAATCACTCGGGTTCAGTAACATAGCTAGTGCAATGGCTTGGGTTCAGTTAGAGCCCAACGCCTCGCTCGGGTTCAGTTAGAGCCCAACACCTCACACACACGCGCGTACGTGTACGAGAGAAACGCGCATCGCTCGGCCCCCGACCACCTACCATAACCGGGAACTCCCCAAAATTTTCCTCGCCCTCGCTTCTACCACGGGTTTTTCCGTCATGGTCGGCCCAAAGAATGTCATGCAGCTGCGTCTCCGGCCCGCCCAGGACGAAAAACCCATTTTCTGTCATATTTTTTATCATAGAAGTAGGAGCCCACCACATCTATGATGATACCAGGTTTTGTCACAATTATCGTCATAGAAGTGCCATAAGTATGACAATTTTTTTCATTCGGCCCAAAATGTCACGGATGTGTCTTTTTTTGTAGTGCATATTCATGGTATTGATGCCAAAAGATGCAAAGTTGATAATGATAGTGAAACTTATTTGTGGCACTACCGTTTGGGTCATATCGGTGTAAAGCGCATGAAGAAACTCCATGTTGATGGACTTTTGGAATCACTTGATTATGAATCATTTGATGCTTGCGAACTTTGCCTTATGGGCAAGATGACTTAAACTCCGTTCTCCGGAACGATGGAACGAGCTAGTGACTTATTGGAAATAATACATACCAATGTATGCGGGTCCAATGAGTGTTGATGCTTGTGGCGGGTATCGTTATTTTCTGACCTTCACAGATGATTTGAGCAGATATGAGTATATGTACTGAATGAAACACAAGTCTGAAACATTTGAAAAGTTCAAAGAATTTCAGAGTGAAGTGGAGAATCATCGTAACAAGAAAATAAAGTTTCTACGATCTGATCGTGGAGGAGAATATTTGATTTATGAGTTTGGCCTTCATTCAAAACAATGTGGAATAGTTTCACAGCTCACGCCGCCTCGAACACCACAACGTAATGGTGTGTCCGAACATCTTAACCGCACTTTATTGAATATGGTGCAATCTATGATGTCTCTTACTGATTTACCACTATTGTTTTGGGATTATGCATTAGAAACAGCTACATTCATGTTAAACAGGGCACCATCAAAATCCATTGAGACGACGCCTAATGAACAGTGGTTTGGCAAGAAACCAAAGTTGTCGTTTCTTAAAGTTTGGGGTTGCGATGCTTATGTGAAAAAGCTTCAACCTGATAAGCTCGAACCCAAATCGGATAAGTGCATCTTCATAGGATACCCAAAGGAAACTGTTGGGTACACCTTCTATCACAGATCCGATTGCAAAATTTTTGTTCCTAAGAATGGATTCTTTCTAGAGAAGGAGTTTCTCTCAAAAGAAGTGAGTGGGAGGAAAGTAGAGCTTGATGAGGTAATTGTACCTTCTCCCAAATTGGAAAGTAGTTCATCATAGAAATCAGTTCCAGTGATTCCTACACCAATTAGTGAGGAAGCTAATGATGATGATTATGAAACTTCAGATCAAGTTACTATCGAACCTAGTAGGTCTTCTAGAGTAAGATCCGCACCAGAATGGTACGATAATCCTGTTCTGGAAGTCATGTTACTAGACCATGATGAACCTATGAACTATGAGGAAGCGATGATGAGCCCAGATTCCGCGAAATGGCAGGAAGCCATGAAATCTGAGATGGGATCCATGTATGAGAACAAAGTATGGACTTTGATTGACTTGCCCAACGATCGGCAAGTCATTGAGAATAAATGTATCTTCAAGAGGAAGACGGACATTGATGGTAGTGTTACTATCCACAAAGCTCGAATTGTCGCAAAAGGTTTCGACAAGTTAAAGGTGTTGACTACGATGAGATTTTCTCACTCGTTGTGATGCTTAAGTTTGTCTGAACCATGTTAGCAATCACCACATTTGATGAAATATAGCAAATGGATGTCAAAACTGCATTTCTTAATGGATTTCTTAAGGAAGAGTTGTATATAATACAACAAGAAGGTTTTGTCAATCCTAAAGGTGCTAACAAAGTGTGCAAGCTCCAGCGATCCATTTATGGGTGGTGCAAGCCTCTCGGAGTTGGAATAAATGCTTTGATAGTGTGATCAAAGCATGTGGTTTTATACAGACTTTTGGAGAAGCCTGTATTTACAAGAAAATGAGTGGGAGCTCTGTAGCATTTCTAATATTATACGTGGATGACATATTGTTGATTGGAAATGATATATAATTTCTGGATAGCATAAAGGGATACCTGAATAAGAGTTTTTCAATGAAAGACCTCGGAGAAGCTGCTTACATATTGGGCATCAAGATCTATAGAGATAGATCAAGACACTTGATAAGTTTTTAAAATGAGTATACATCTTGACAAGTTTTTGAAAGAGTTCAAAATGGATCAGTCAAAGAAGGAGTTCTTGTCTGTATTACAAGGTGTAAAATTGAGTAAGACTCAAAGCCTGACCACGGCAGAAGATATAAAGAGAATGAAAGTCATTCCCTATGCTCAGTCATAGGTTCTATAAAGTATGCTATCCTATGTACCAGACCTATTGTGTACCTTGCCATGAGTTTGGCAAGGGGGTAAAATAGTGATCTAGAAGTAGATCACTAGACGGCGGTCAAAATCATACTTAGTGAGGACTAAGGAAATGTTTCTCGGTTATGGGGGTGATAAAGAGTTCGTCGTAAAGAGTTACATCAATCCAAGATTTTACACCGATCCAGATGGCACCGAGTCTCAATCTGGATATATATTGAAAGTGGGAGCAATTAACTAGAGTAGCTCCGTGCAGAGCATTGTAGACATAGAATATTTGCAAAATACATATGTGTCAGACTCGTTGACTAAAATTCTCTCACGAGAAAAACATGATCACACCTAAGTACTCTTTGGGTGTTAATCACATAGCGATGTGAACTAGATTATTGACTCTAGTAAACCCTTTGGGTGTTGGTCACATGGCGATGTGAAACTATTGGTGTTAAATCACATGGTGATGTGAACTAGATTATTGACTCTAATGCAAGTGGGAGACTGAAGGAAATTTGCCCTAGAGGCAATAATAAATTTATTATTTATTTCCTTATTTCATGATAAATGTTTATTATTCATGCTAGAATTGTATTAACCGGAAATTTAGTACATGTGTGAATACATAGACAAAACATATAGTCCCTAGTATGCCTCTACTTGACTAGCTCGTTAACCAAAGATGGTTATGTTTCCTAACCACAGATATGTGTTATCATTTGATGAACGGGATCACATCAATAGGAGAATGATGTGATGGACATGACCCATCCGTTAGCTTAGCATTATGATCATGTCAGTTTCATTGCTACTGCTTTCTTCATGACTTATACATGTTCCTCATACTATGAGATTATGCAACTCCCGAATACCGGAGGAACACTTTCTGTGCTACCAAACATCACAACATAAAAGGGTGATTATAAAGGTGCTCTATAGGTGTCTCCGAAGGTGATGGTTGGGTTGGCATAGATTGAGATTAGGATTTGTCACTCCATGTTTCGGAGAGGTATCTCTGGGCCCTCTCGGTAATGCTCATCACTATAAGCCTTGCAAGCAATGTGACTAGTGAGTTAGTTGCGGGATGAAGTATTACGAAACGAGTAAAGAGACTTGCCGGTAACGAGATTGAACTAGGTATTGAGATACCGACGATCGAATCTTGGGCAAGTAACATACCAATGACAAAGGGAACAACATATGTTGTTATGCGGTTTGACCGATAAAAATCTTCGTAGAATATGTGGGAGCCAATATGAGCATCCAGGTTCCGCTATTGGTTATTGACCGGAGATGTGTCTCGGTCATGTCTACATAGTTCTCGAACCCGTAGGGTCCACACGCTTAACATTTGATGACGATCGGTATTATGAGTTTATGTGTTTTGATGTACCGAAGGTTGTTCGGAGTCCCGGATGAGATCACAGACATGACGAGGAGTCTTGAAATGGTCGAGACATAAATATTGATATATTGGAAGGTTATATTCGGACACCAGAAAGGTTCCGAGGGTCACCGGATAAATACCGGAGTACCGGGGAGTTACCGGAACCCCCCGGGGGGGGTCAATGGGCCTTCATGAGCCTTAGTGGAAATAGAGGGCAGCAAGGGAGCTGTGGGGCATGCCCCCTAGGCCCAAATCGAATTGGTTTAGGGCTTGGGGGGCCAGCCCCCTCTTTCCTTCTCCCCTCCTCCTCTTTCCTTCCCCTCCTAGTTGGACTAGGAAAGGGGGAACCTACTCCTAGTTGGAGTAGGATTCCCCCCTTGGGGCGCACCCTATGAGGCTGCCGGCCCCCTCCCCTTGCTCCTTTATATGCGGGGGAGGGGGGCACCCCTATGACACACAAGCTTCTCTTAACCATGTGCGGTGCCCCCCTCCACAGTTACACACCTTGGTCATATCGTCGTAGTGCTTAGGCGAAGCCCTGCGCCGGTAACTTCATCATCACCGTTGCCACGCCATCATGCTAACAAAATTCTCCCTCGGCCTCAACTGGATCAAGAGTACGAGGGACGCCATCGAGCTGAACGTGTGCTGAACACGGAGGTGTCATACGTTTGGTACTTGATCGGTTGGATCATGAAGAAGTTCGACTACATCAACCGTGTTATTGAAACGCTTCCGCTTTCGGTCTAGGAGGGTACGTGGATACACTCTCCCCTCTCGTTGCTTTGCATCACCTAGATCTTGCATGATCGTAGGAATTGTTTTGAAATTACCGCGTCCCCCAACATCAAACTCATCCTTGAAACCTGCATGTATCATGAATTGATCCAACGGCCATTCGCAAGGCCATATTGGAGCTTCTCTTGGTGGTTCAATGTTCGGCTCACATATCGCGAGCCTTGGGTCTTGCTTCCTCGAGGAACCACCTTGGTAAATATTCTTAAACATTTTTCTTAAAAAATCTAAAACTTTTAGTGACTCAAAATAAAAGTGAACCAAAGTCAACAAGATTGATAGCAACTACTCTGACAAGTGCCTAGAGGCTAAATCATGCATCAAAACTACTTTGGACCATATAAATTTGACATGCAAGCTCAAGAACAAGGTCACTTAAGCAGCAAATTTTTTCAATAAATAAAGCACTAGAACAAAAACTAATTGGACCATTAGAGGAGTCGCATACCAAAGAACAATTCCCCAAAACAGTTTTGCAAATGGAGCTTTGCACAAGGAGATCGAAAATGGCAGCAGGATGAGCAAGAACACGGGTTTGAGCTACGGGATGATTTTTTCTGGAGGAAGACGAAGTGGATGGGTGATGGAATAAGTGATGGGGACCCACGTGGGACCTACAAGGTAGGGGGTGAACCCAGGGGGTAGGGCACGCCCTCCACCCTTGTGGTCCACTAGTGCAGCTCCCTGGCGCATTCTCAGTGCCAGAAATTTTAAAGTATTCTGTAAAAAATCATACTAAATTTTCAGGGCATTTGGAGAACTTTTATTTTCGGGACATTTTTTATCGCACGGATAATTCAGAAAATAGACGGATAATACTATTTTTTCTTTATTTATTCTAAATAACAGAAAGTAAAAGGTGGGTACAGAAAGTTGTGCTTTCTATATTCATCCATCTCATGCCCATCAAAAGGAATCCATTAACCAGGTTGATCAAGTATTATTAACAAACTTCTTTCGAATAACATGAAACCGGAGAATTTTCGAATAACACTAAGTTACCTCAACGAGGATAAGCATGTCCCCAACAATAAGAATATCATATTTCCTTTTGCAGTAGGAAGAGGGATTTTAAAACCTCCAATAGCAATAGTAGAAATATTTTCAATAGAATTGATACTATGAACTTGAGGTTGTTTCTTCAGAAAATGCACCGCATGCTCATTCCCATTAACATGAAAAGTGGCATTGCCTTTGTTGCAATCAATAACAGCCCCTGCAGTATTCAAAAAGGGTCTACCAAGGATGATCGACATACTGTCGTCCTCGGGAATATCAAGAATAACAAAGTACGTTAAGATAGTAATGTTTGCAACCACAACAAGCACATCCTCACAAATACTGATGGGTATAGCAGTTGATTTATCAGCCATTTGCAAAGAGATTTCAGTAGGTGTGAACTTATTCAAATCAAGTCTATGATATAAATAGAAAGGCATAACACTAACACCGTCTCCTAGATCACATAAAGCAGTTTTAACATAGTTTCTTTTAATGGAGCATGGTATGGTTGGTATTCTTGGATCTCCAAGTTTCTTAGGTATTCCACCCTTAAAAGTGTAATTAGCAAGCATGGTGGAAATTTCAGCTTCATGTATCTTTCTTTTATTTGTCATCATATCTTTCTTATACTTAGCATAAGGAGACATTTTCAGAATAGCAGTCAAACGCATACGCAAAAAGACAGATCTAAACATTTCAACGAAGCGCTCAAAATCCTCACCATCCTTTTTCTTGGATGGCTTAGGAGGAAAGGGCATGGGTTTCTGAACCCAAGGTTCTCTTTCTTTACCATGTTTCCTAGCAACGAAGTCTCTCTTATCATAACATTGATTCTTTGATTGTGGGTTATCAAGATCAACAATAGGTTCAATATCTACATCATTATAATTACTAGGTTGAGCATCAACATGAACATCATCGTTAACATTATCACTAGGTTCATGTTCATCACCAGATTATGTTTAGCATCAGAAATAGAAACATCATTTCGATTCTAAGTGTGTCTATAGTAGGTTCACTAGAAGCATGCAAAGTCCTACCAGTTTTCTTTTTCTTTTTATTATTAGGACTAGGCGCATCAGTATTAATTCTCTAAGAATCTTGCTCAATCTCTTATGTTGGCCTTCAAGATACAAAGGTTCCTGGGTGATTTTACCACCTCTAGTCATAACCCTAACAGCATTATCATTGTTCTTACTATTCAACTCATTGAGCAAATCATCCTATGCCTTAAGTACTTGTTCTACTTGAGTTCTAACCATGGAGGCATGCTTACTGATAATCTTAAGATCACTAACAGTTCTACTCATATAGTCACCCAAGCAGTCAAGCATGTAAGCATTACATTTCAATTGTCTACTAACATAAGCATTGAAATTTTCTTGTTTAACAATAAAATTATCAAACTCATCCAAGCATTGGCTAGCAGACTTATTATGAGGAATATCACCTTCATAAAATCTATATATAGAGAGAGAGAGTTTACCTCTACTACCTGTGTCGGGTTATCAAGACCATGTATTTCTTCAATAGGCGATAAATTCTTAACATCTTCAGATTTAATACCTTTTTCTTTCATAGATTTCTTTGCCTCTTGCATATCTTCAGGACTGAGAAATAGAATACCTCTTTTCTTCGGAGTTGGCTTAGGAGTTGGTTCAGGAAGTGTCCAATCATTATTATTCAATAGCAATTCAGCCTGTTCAACAATTTGTTCCCTGAAAACACAACCAGCACAACTATCTAGGTGGTCCCTAGAAGCGTCGGTTAGTCCATTATAAAAGATATCAAGTGTTTCATTTTTCTTGAGAGGATGATCAGGCAAAGCATTAAGTAATTGGGGAAGGCTCCCCCAAGCTTGTGGGAGACTCTCTTCTTCAATTTGCACAAAGTTAAATATTTCCTGTAAGGCAGCTTGTTTCTTATGAGCGGGGAAATATTTTGTAGAGAAGTAGTAAATCATAACCTGGGGACTACACACACAACCAGGAGCAAGAGAATTAAACCATATCTTAGCATCACCCTTTAACGAGAAAGGAAACAACTTAAGAATATAGTCATAGCAATTTTTTCCTCATGAGCAAATAGGGTGGCTATATCATTCAATTTAGTAAGATGTGACACAACAGTTTTAGATTCATAACCATAGAAAGGATCAGATTCAACCACAGTAATTAACTCAGGATCGACAAAGAATTCATAATCCTTATCAGTAAGAAAGATAGGTGAAGTAGCAAACTTAGGATCATATTGCATTCTAGCATTCAAAGATTTTCCTTTCCACTTGCATAATAACTTCTTAAGATCATCTCTATCCTTACAAGCAAGAAAGTCCCTAGCTACCTATCCATCCATAACATAGCCCTCGGGCATAACAGGAAGTTCATATCTAGGAGACCTAGGTCTAATAGGTGTTTCAAAGTTTCGAGTTTCAATAATTTCATCAGTTTTAGAAATATCATCATCTTCAGCATAATCAATAGTTCTAACTCTAGCAAGATGCTCATCAAGTAATTCACCCAGTGGCACAATTTTATCAAGCAAAGTAGTAGCATCATAAGCATCATTCATAGTAGAAGTAGCATCATCAATAACATGCGACATATTAGAATCAATAGCAGGTGTAGGTGTCGCAAACTTACTCAAAACAGAAGGTGAATCAAGTGCATAGCTAGATGGAAGTTCCTTACCTCCCCTTGTAGTAGAGGAAAAAAAATCTTGGTTCAAATTCCTCATAGTGATCAACAGATATAAATCCCAAGTGACTCAAAGAATAGAGCTATGCTCCCTGGCAAAGGCGCCAGAAATTCTTACTGCTACTTCTTGAGCTTGCGTTGATTTTTCCCTCGAAGAGGAAAGGGTGATGCAGCAAAGTAGAGATAAGTATTTCCCTCAGTTTGAGAACCAAGGTATCAATCTAGCAGGAGAAGAACACACAAATCACCAATACCTGCACAAACAATGAAACAACTTGCCCCCAACGCAAGAGAAAGGTGACTCAAGTGACTCGGAGAATAGAGTTATGCTCCCCGGCAACAGCGCCAGAAAAAGCTCTTGATAACCCACAAGTATAGGGGATCGCAACAGTTTCCGAGGGTAGAGTATTCAACCCAAATTTATTGATTTGATACAAGGGGAGCCAAAGAATATTCTCAAGTATTAGCAGCTGAGTTGTCAATTCAACCACACCTGAAAAACTTAATATCTGTAGCAAAGTATTTAGTAGCAAAGTAGTATGGAAGTAGCAGTAACAGTAGCAAATATAACAGTACCATTTTTGAAGCAATTGTAACAGTGGCAACGGAAAAGTAACTTAGCAAAGATCAGTATGTGAAAAGCTCGTAGGCAATGGATCAATGATGGATAATTATGTCAGATGGCATTCATCATGTAACAGTTATAACCTAGGGTGACACAGAACTAGCTCCAATTCATCAATATAATGTAGGCATGTATCCCAAATATAGTCATACGTGCTTATGGAGAAGAACTTGCAGGACATCTTTTGTCCTACCCTCCCGTGGAAGCGGGGTCCTAATGGAAACTAAGGGACATTAAGGCCTCCTTTTAATAGAGAACTGGAACAAAGCAATAGCACTTAGTGAATACATGAACTCCTCAAACTACGGTAATCACCAGAAAGAATCCCAATTATTGTCACCTTGGGGTATGCGGATCATAACTCGTAATAGGGGTCTACAACTTGCAAGATCAGATCAAGAACACAAATATACTCATGGAAACATAAAGGGTTCAGATCTGAATTCATGGCTCTCGGGCCCTAGTGACAAGCATTAAGCATAGCAAAGTCATAGCAACATCAATCTCAGAACATAGTGGATACTAGGGATCAAACCCTAAAAAAACTAACTCGATTACATGATAAATCTTATCCAACCCATCACCGTCCAGCAAACCTACGATGGAGTTACTCATGCACGGCGGTGAGCATCATGAAATTGGTGATGGAGGATGGTTGATTGTCAGGACCCCGACTCAATGCCACCTCGATCTAGCATGTAACACCTCATATCACTTTGCGGCCTCACGCACGGTATTCCCATGGGTGTCGCCTTACCTTTACCCGGGACCGTTTGCGCCTTTTGGCACACATATATGACAGTGTCGCTAGCATCTATATGATAAGGAGCCCGGGCTGACATGGCTAGTCGTAAACCCAAAGTGGCACAAACTTATAGGGATAGGCATCCATGACCCAGCATCAAACGTGTCGGTCATCAGCGAGTGAATCCAGGCTGTAGCACTGGGCTAGCAGGACTCCGGTGAACCGGGCTGTAGCGGGCTAACAGGACTCCGGTATTCATCGCGTGACATTTCCCCGAAGGGACGGACACAGGGACGAAGAAGGACACATGCCGGCCAGCCTAAGTGTTCCGGAGCAGTAGCAAGCTACCATGGCTCGGTGGAAACACTAGGAGACATTTCCCGGTAAGAGAGGCTACTAAAGATAAACAACTAGATAGTCAGATCCCACACATACCAAGCATTTCAATAACATACACACAATATGCTCGATATGTGCAATACAACATGGCATCACAAAATGACTCTACGACTCAGTAGTTTTTATTCAATAGGCTCCGAGGAGCGAGATATTACAAACATGGGTCTCATGACCCAACACTCAGAGCATACAAGTCAAAGCACAAGCGGCAGCTATCATGTCTGAGTACAGACATCTATAAATGAAAAAGGCTAAGAAGCCTGACTATCTACCAGATCCTGCCGAGGGCACAAGATCGTAGCTGAGGTAACAAGCTAAACGTCGAAGTCCACGTGGAACTACTAGTGAGACTGAAGTCTCTCTGCAAAAACATAAATTAAGCAACGTGAGTACAAATGTACCCAGCAAGACTTACATCAGATCTATCTACATATGCATCATTATCAACAAAGGGGATGGTGGGGTTTAACTGCAGCAAGCCAGTTTTGACTCGGTGGCTATCCTGAACTACGACTGCAAGTAACTCTCTTGAGGTGGCGCACACGAGTCCACATATTCACCATATCAATACACCACTATGGATCCACTCCCGTCTCCCTACGAGAATGCCATCCATAGCACTCACGCTTATCTTGCGTATTTTAGAGTATCCACTTTCACTTGTCTATGAACTATGCAAGGGGTCCAAGTTTCCATATCCGAGGAATCCGGCTATTCGAATAGATGATGATAACCCTGCAGGGGTGTACTTCTTCACACACGCTTTCGCCACTTATCGCCCTGTACACGTCATGTACCTCGGCAACCTTCAAGCGGAAGCCGGGCGAGGGAGTCGGCCACGACCTGACTAACCGAACAAGTCTCTAGTCCAGGTTTATCGCCTATTCGGGTTCCATCCGCAAGGAGATCCGGCCGGGGTGTCGCTCACGGCCCCAAACGATGTGTGCAGGGTTCCCAAGCCCACCTCGACGGGTGGATCTATGCTTGGTACACCGTGCCACTGTGCCTAGTCTGTCCCAAGCCCACCTGTACCGGGTGCCACTTGGTAGACTACTAACACTACCTACAAACACCAGAAACTAGTTGAAACTCCTGGACAGAGATCATGTTGATTAATAAGTCGAGAGAGCTTGGAGCGCCCGGAGCTCAATGTGTGGTAGTAACTGATCATGGATCACAAACACAGAACTCAGTTCCTGAGGACGGCTGCAATGAGACAACCCACCATGTACTCCTACATGGCCTCTCACCGCTACCTTTACCAAATCGTGTTCACACACTTAGCTCACACACAGTAGGACATGTTCACACGCCTCTGATTCATCCCCGATGAATCAGACCTGA
Source organism: Triticum aestivum (assembly GCF_018294505.1). Taxonomy (NCBI): domain Eukaryota; kingdom Viridiplantae; phylum Streptophyta; class Magnoliopsida; order Poales; family Poaceae; genus Triticum; species Triticum aestivum. Next base: position 173,250,772 of record NC_057804.1, read on the forward strand.
CTCAACTCTAAGCAATAGCAGGCATGACAAACAAACATGAATGAGTAGGCACAACAGGGCTCAAACAACTCCTACTCATGCTAGTGGGTTTCATCTATTTACTGTGGAATGACAGGTCATGCAAAGGATAAAGGGGTTCAGCTACCGCAGCAAGTAACAGTTGAATCGTTGTTGTCCTAATGCAGTAATAGAGAGCAGGAGCGAGAGAGTGGGATTGTATCGGAATGAACAAGGAGGTTTTGCTTGCCTGGCACTTCTGAAGATAATATAGCTCTTCATCGGTGTCATCGAACTCATCGTCGGACCACGTCTATCGAGAGGGGACAAACACCGGCAACAGAGAAAGAACACAATCAATGCAATGCAACAATATGATGCATGGGTGTGACATGGCAATATGCTGTGGTTTGAGCTACTGCAGCTAGCAACAAAGTTAAATGAAGTTGGTTTGAACCCTAAGTTCAAAACCAAACTCCATATGTGAAATTCAAATGTCATTTAATTGATTTGTGCTAAACAGCAGCTATAAGTTGTTCTAACATGCATGAAAATTGTACAGATGGATAGATTGGATTTTTCTGATAATTTTTCATATATAAATTATTTAATTTGGAGTTACGGTTGAATTTCTATGAATTATTGAAGTTTTAGCTATTTTCTGGAATTTATAAATCATTTCCTAATTTATTTTAATTCCAGAAAGGAATTATTGCGTCAGCATGACCTCAAGCTGACCTCAGCAGGTTAACGGGCGCCGTCCAGGTCAAACTGACCTGTGGGCCCTGCGTGTCAGTGTCTGGACTAACTAACCTAATTAAGATTAACCCTAACTAACTTGGTTAGCCGGGCGGGGCCCGCATGTCAGTGAGTCAGTGGCTTAACTAAAATTAGTTATTAATTAACCAAAAGTTAGCAGGGGCCGGGCCCACCTGTCAGTGAGCCTGGGGAAGTCAAACAGGGTCAAATCCCGGGTCAGTGGGGTCAAACCCACCGGCGACATGACGCCGGCGAGGCCCGAGACGGCGGCGCGAGCCGGAAACGCGCTACAGGGCATGGGCGAGGCTGTGCTTGGGCTCGTTGGAGAGCCCTTGCTGGTGCGCATCGAATGGTGGTGGTGGCCGTGCCTGTGGTGGCCGGTACCGACGACGGCGAGCTCGTGAGCGGCGGCTGGAGTTCGGCCAACGGCGGGTTAGGCGATGCAGGGCGCTAGGGGAGGCGTTGGTGCGTGCTACGTGCTCCTGGTGAGGTGTGGAGCACGATGGTGTGCCCGGCTTCGAGCCACAGTGGCTCTGGCCACGACGGCGACGAGGCACGGCGGCGGCGAGCTTCGGCCGTGGTGGAAGATGGAGCTAGGGGACGGGAACAGAGGGAGCGAGCAAAGAGGAGGCAGCAGGAGCTCACAGGGAGAACGATGAGGTGGTCAGCGAGCTCGGGGGCCTCTTCGGTGCTGCGAATCGAACGGCGGCGATCGCCGGCCGTGGCGATGAAGATGGCGGTGATGGCGTGGCTTCAGGGCACCCGGCGTCGCGTGCGTCGTGGTAGAGCTTCTCGGATCCAAGGCGGAGCTCGTGGCCTAACTGGCTGGGCGTGGGGATGCTGGTGGCTTCGGTGGTGCTTGTCGGCGGTCTCGGGTGCGTCCGGGGATGAGCGAGGGAGAGAGACAGAGGAGGGAGAGGGGATGCAGCGGGTGAGGGAGAAGAGCGAGGGGACACGGGGCGTCGTCGTGGCGTTGCTAGGAGGGCCAGGGAAGCAGGAGGTGGCCGGGGCGGCGTCGGCGCTCGCCACCGAGCTGCTTCGGTGCGAGGGGAGGAAGACGACAGGGGGGAAAGCGGCGGTGGGCTGGGCCGCTGGGGGAGCTGGGCCGGCTGGGCTGGACAGGTAAGCGCCAGGTAAGTTGCTGGGCTTCTCTCCTTTTTTTTATATTTCTGTTCTGTTTTCTTTTATTTAATTCTTTTGCAACTGTTTTGAATTTAAAATAATTCAAACAATGCCAAAACTCCTGTGAATATTTTTATTTTGCTAGATGGACTTTTCCAAAAGCTCATAAAATATTTCAGGGGTATTTGAAATTATATTCTAGTTATATGAATATAATTCAAATTCAAATAGCTAATGATTTAAATTCAAAGTCCCAAAAATAAATCCTTTTAAAATGTTCATTATTTTTGGTTTGGATCAAAACCCTTGCCAAAAATATTAAACATCTAAGAAGAGCATTTTGGAACAATGAATGAGATTTTAGGGTTTTTGCCCTTCTTTTATTTAGGGTTTTGAGGCTTCTGAATTCCTCAGTTCAAGTTTCAAAAATTTAAACATGATGCACAGATGGAAGCAAGCATAGGACAGGCCAGAACTAGGGATGTGACATTGATGATGACGACATCGTCAATTTCCCCTCTCCGGAGTCCCGAACGGACTCTAGATCTGCCCTCCCGATGAAGAACAGGAGGCGGCTGCGGCTCTGTATCGTAAAACGCGATGAATCTTTCTCGCTGATTTTTTTCTCCCTGAACTTGAATATATGGAGTTGGAGTTGAGGTCGGTGGAGGTCCAGGGCACCCACAAGGTAGGGGGTGCACCCTACCCCCTTGTGGACAGCAGGTGGGTCCCCCTCGGTTGATTCTTTCACCAATATTTTTTTATTTATTCTAAAAATATTCTCCGTTGGTTTTTAGGTCATTCTGAGAAATTTTATTTCCGCACAAAAATAACACCATGGCAATTCTGCTGAAAACAACGTCAGCCTGGGTTAGTTACATTCAAATCATGCAAATTAGAGTCCAAAATAAGCGCAAAAGAGTTTGGAAAAGTAGATATGATGGAGATGTATCAGGACCTTGTTGGGACGAGGATGCTTCTTATTCACCAATTGTAGCTTCGAACATAGCTCTTCACTTGCCAAGTTGTGGCAACTTCCTCCGTCGATGATGACTTTCACGGAACGCCCGTTGATGCCGGCCTTGGTGTGGAAGATGTGGCACTGTTGGTCTTTTTGTTGGTGGTGTTGAAGCGTCAAGACCTTGGAGACCACGAGAGAGGGACTTGAATCATTGTCACAAAAGACTTGATCATCATCATCTTCGTTCACGCGCCGGTGCATGGCCACATGCTCAAGGGCTTCCATTTCTTCTTCACTCATGGAGTCGTATGTGCCATCATCATTGAAGATCATTGTTCTCTTATTGGTGCATTCGAAGGACTTGTGTCCTCAGCCACCACATGTGAGCACTAGATAGAACTTGTCTTGATAGTGTCATTCGATGGCACTGAAGATGAAGGAGTTTTGGATTTGTAGTTGCTTGCCGGAGGACGAGTCGAGGAAGGCATAACTTGCTTGGAACTTGACTTGTCACTGATACTTGGTGATGCTCTCGTTGAGGTAGGAGGTGCCGAAGTCGCGGGAGCTTGAGTGTAGGAGCCATATGTCTTGGAAGAGTATTTGGCATATTTGAAGTCATCTTGCACTTGTCGCTCAAACTTGGTCGCTTGATGAACTAGCTCGAGAAGGTGGGAGTAAGGCCGAAAGTCGGCAATCCACTTGATTGGGTGGCTGAGGCCATTCAAGAAGCGTGCCATAGTTTGCTCGTCATCTTCCTTGACATTGGCTCTTATCATGGCAACCTCCATTTCTTGGTAGTATTCTTCCGCCGTCTTCGTGCCTTTCTTGAGGAGTTGCACTTGAAAAGATCACTGGTGTAGTGTGTAGGCATGAAGCAAGGCCTCATGACATCCTTCATTTGCGTCCAAGTTCTTATTGGTGGTTCACCTCTTGCTTGTCGTCGCTCGATCACTTGTTCCCACAAAATGAGGACGTAGTCTTGAAACTTGAGGGAGGCCATGTCGATCTTCCTTTCCTCCTTGTAGTTGCAAAGACAGAATATCTTGTCCACTTTCAATGCCATGAGAGATATTCTTCAGGATCATTGCTTTCGGAGAACTTGGGCATGGTGAACTTGAGCTTGTCGTAGCGGAGTTCTTCATCATAGTGGCGGTTTTGATTTCGCTCTTGCCGTGGAGGAAGGTCCTCAAATGCTTGCTCCTCGTGATATCACTCTTGGCGTGGAGGAGGGTCTTCAAGCACTTGTTCCACTTGGTGCCGCTCTTGTCGTGGAGGAGGACGAGGCATATGCGCTTGGTTTCGCCTTTCTTGTTGCTCTTCACGTTGATGGATTCTTCTTGTCGTTCTTGACAAAGTGCTTCCTCTTGTTCACGCACTTGGCGGTTGCGCTCATCGACGGCTCTAGTGGCCTTGTAGAGGGTGCATTGTGCTTCAAGTGCGTGTGCTTCACGGTGCTCTTGTGCTTGTCGGATTGCATCACCATCTTGAGGTGCTTGACGTTGCACTTGTGGGGGTTGTTCTTGGTCCTCGGCCTCTTGAGCTTGGCGTCTCACCCTTTCACTTGCTCGAACTCGGTCTTGTAATCCATTGCCATGGAATGGATTTTCTTGAGCTTGGCGGTCTTGGGGGTCGTCACGTCGATGAAAGCGAGCTCGGGAGGACTTGCATCATAAGAAGAGTAGTCCAAAGATTGATGACTTGAGCGGCGGCTTGAGTGGCGCCATCTTGGCGAAGAGATTGAGGAAGACGCGCGGCTCACGATCATGTTGCAGAATTCTTCCATTTGTGTGGTGAGCTTGGTGTTGAGGTAGTCGCGGTTCCTTGCTTCCAATTGGCGAAGGTCGGAAGCGAGTTGCTCGAGGCGCTCACCCAAAGCTTCACTTTCTTGATGCAGAGCTCGTTGGGCGACAAAGAAGTGGTTCTTGGTGACGTAGTCATGATCGTCACCTTGCTCCTTGAAAAGTGGGTTCACCGAAGTACTTGGCTATCCATCATAACCAAGTGGGGTGAGTAGGAAAATGAGAGAACAATACCAAAGTTACCTTTTCCGAGGATTGTGGATGTACCAAGTATCGCTCAATGTAATGCCACAATAGGAGAATTGGTACCGGGTTTGTTTCTCAAACCTATACAAGTAAAGCTTATGGAGGAGCTTGGTTAGGACAGTGGCACAAAAATTTCAAGTAAATGTTAGTCAAGATATCGATAAGGTTGAGAAGGTTCACAAAACTGCAAGTAAAGCAAATAGATCAAACCCAACAATATCACTAGGAACACACACACGGAAGATAGATGGGATCCGCACAACCAAGGGGTGAGCTCAAGATATGTAACCACGGAAAATGCTCTTGTTGTACGGATGCTAGAGAGACGCTAGCTCGATTGCTCAAATGTGCAAGATATGCTTGTGCACCAACCTATGAGAGAAATGTGGCGTCTTCAATCCCGACTATGCTACGTATGTGGTGAACAAGATGATGTAGCAATGCAAAATGGCTCAATGCTATTGCTTACAAGCTCTTTGTTTCTCCTCTTTTGCTTAAAAGCTTTTCTTTCTTTCTTTTTTTACTATGCTTGATGCTCGAGCCAAGTATGATATGAGACAAGTATGTAAGATATGCACGGGAGAGACTTATGGCACAATGATGATAGCAAAATCACTATGATGCACAATATAGCGTGGCCCGGCAATTCTCAACTCGCTAGTCTCGATGGGTAAGTGACGCAAAATGGCTCGGGTTATCAATGCAAAAGCAAGGAAATGAACTAAGTGTCGTCGAGGTTACCGTCCTTGCTTATGGTTAGCGGTGTCAAAGGTGAAGATTGTTGGCATTGACGACTCCGAGGCGATGATGAATGGCGGTGATGTTGATGTCACATGTTCCTAAGTAGCCGAAACACCTTAGGAAACAGAAACCGCAACTCAAAATCTGTCAAATGCGGAAGGTGGGTGTTTTTATGGTCAAAATTTTGATGGAGGCAAATGGTGGTGCTAATGATATATGTGGATGGGGGATGCCAAGAGCTTCTAAACGAGCTAAAGAACACGAAAAATAGACTTGGGAGTTGAAAGTTATGGCCAAAATGGTGTTGTAGTTGGGCTGTTTTGGGGGGGGCACCGAGGGGTGGGAGGTGCGGGTGCCCGGGGTGGTCAGGGGTAAACAACCCAGAGTGCAGGCACCCAGGGGTTTGGGGTGGCGGGTGCCCGGGGGTGACGGATTTGGGTGATTTTTTTGGAAATGGCAAAATTCGGTGGATTTTGTGGTGGGAAGGGTGGGGATGGATGGGTAGGGGCTAGATCCACTTGGCAAACAACAAATCCATGGACCAAAACAACCAATCTCACAAGATCCAACAAATTACAAGAATTTTTTGGGGGCTTATTTTTGTGGGGATTTTCAAATTAGGACGAAAAACAACAAAATCAAGCTAGCAAATGGGGGGTAGGGACTCGAAGATGTGAATCAACCTTGCTCATGATACCAAGAGGTTGTAGGGTGAAACCCTAGATGGGATCTTTTCACACTTGGAGGGGGGAAAGAGGAAGAACACACAAGAACACAAGGAGGAAATCACTCAAACAAACCCAAATAACACATCCATTAGAGTGGCATACATGAGATCCACAAGCATACAAGAACAATTCAAGGAAATTAGCACTAGGGTAAAGTTCTTCCCACTCCAAGGAGATGAGGTCTTGATGTTGATCTTCTCCAAGAGGAGGCTTTGAAAATCCACAAGGATTCTTCCCAAGATGGGGGCTTGATCTCCAAGAGGAGGGGATACAAGGAGCAAAGCTCTCTAGTGTCTATCAAATACTTTGCTAACCTCCCAAATGAGCTAGATGAAGGATACTTATAGTCTAGGGATGAAATAATAGGGAGAGGGGGGTACAAGGGTCTTTTTAGCCCAACTTGCACCCAGCCAAAACGATGGAGTCCGGGCACCCGGGGCAAAGGGGTCCGGGCACCCGGACCGGTCAAGGGCGGGTGAAAGTGCAACTATCCCTCGGTGGTTTTGGTAATGATTAACAACATATAGCACATTGAACTAATGCCATTACAAGATAAATATTTCAGGAAAGTTCAATGATTGGCATGGCATGGATAAGGAATGTGGACCCCTCAAAATGCTAACAACAAAAGATTGGCTCAAGCTTCAAAGTCCAAGACTCTACATTTTCTATTTTAGTGATCCAAGATCACGTTGAGTCTATAGGAAAGCCAATACTATTAAAAGGGGATGAGGTGTTTCTTAATGGCTTGCTTGCTCAAAATGCTTAGTGATATGCTCCAAAAGCCCTCAACCACTTTCTCATATCCACATATGTCCCAAACCAAAAGTCAAACTCGGCCCCACCGATTAGATCCATCCGGCGCCACCGAGTTCATTTGACATAGTCACTGCCAGAAACCCTAGTCTTTTTGGTCTCACCGATAGGGATCTCAGCCTCACCGAGATGGGGTTGCAAACTCTCTGTTTCCCTTAAAATGAGTGATCGGTCCCACCGAGTCTGCAATGCAAAGTCCCTATTTCCTTTTCGTAACGCTTCGGTCCCACCGAGATGAGCGAGTCGGTCCCACTGAGTTTGTTTGACCAACTCTCTGTTTGGTTATTACCAAAGTCGGTCCAACCGAGTTTGAGTAAACGGTCCAACCGAGATTACGTTATGTCCTAACCCTAATGATATCGGTCCCACCGAGATGACATGTAGGTCCCACCGAAATTGCCTAATGGTCACATATGTACTGAATCGGTCCGACCGAGTTTTCTGATTCGCTCCCACCGAGTTTGGTATAATGTGTGTAATGGTTAGATTTTGTGTGGAGGCTATATATACCCCTCAACCCACTCCTCATTCGTGAGGGAAGCCATCAGATCGTTCCTACACTTCCACTACTCATTTTCTGAGAGTGAGCCACCTACTCATGTGTTGAGACCAAGATATTCCATTCCTACCATATGAATCTTGATCTCTAGCCTTCCCCAAGTTGCTTTCCACTCAAATCATATTTCCACCAAATACAATCCTATGAGAGTGAGTTGAGTGTTGGGGAGACTATCATTTGAAGCACAAGAGCAAGGAGTTCATCATCGACACACCATCTATTACCTTTTGGAGAGTGGTGTCTCCTAGATTGGTTAGGTGTCACTTGGGAGCCTCCCACAAGATTGTGGAGTGAACCAAGGAGTTTTTAAGGGCAAGGAGATCGCCAACTTCGTGAAGATCTACCCTAGTGAGGCAAGTCCTTCGTGGGCGATGGCCATGGTGGGATAGACAAGATTGCTTCTTCGTGGACCCTTCGTGGGTGGAGACCTCCATGGACTAGCGCAGCCATTACCCTTCGTGGGTTGAAGTCTCCATCAACGTGGATGTACGATAGCACCACCTATCGGAACCATGACAAAAACATCCGTGTCTCCTATTGCGTTTGCACTCTCCAAACCCTTCCCTTTACATTCTTGCAAGTTGCATGCTTTACTTTCCGCTGCTTATATACTCTTTGCATGCTTGCTTGAATTGTGTTAAGATTGCTTGACTTGTGCTAAGTTGTTAAAATCTGCCAAGAACTAAAATTGGGAAAAGGTTAAGTTTTTATTTGGTCAAGTAGTCTAATCACCCCCCTCTAGACATACTTTCGATCCTACAATTGGTATCAGAGCTTTGGTCTCCATTTGCCTTGATTTCTATAGCTTTTGGTGATCATAGCCTTGGTTCCACAACCTAGGAGAGTATGGCGTCTAGCGAGGGAAATTACCACCGTAGAGGTCCTTACTTTGATGGTACTAATTTTGCTAGTTGGAAGCATAGGATGAAAATGCATATTCTTGGACATAACCCCGCCGTTTGGGCTATTGTGTGTATTGGCTTGCAAGGTGAATTCTATGATGGGAGAGAACCGAACCGTGAAGCTACCGCGGAAGAGTTGAAGATGTTGCAATACAACACTCAAGCTTGTGATATCCTCTTCAACGGATTGTGCCCCAAAGAATTCAACAAAATCAGCTGCCTTGAGAATGCAAAGGAAATTTGGGATACGTTGATTGATATGCACGAAGGTACCGACTCTGTCAAGGAATCCAAATTGGATGTGATTCAAAGTCAACTTGACAAGTTCAAAATGAAGGATGGTGAAGGTGTCGCTAAAATGTACTCTAGGCTTGCTCTCATCACAAATGAGATTGACGGCTTAGGAAGTGAAGATATGACCGACAAATTCATCATCAAGAAGATCCTAAGATCCTTGGATGGAAAATATGATACCATGTGCACATTGATCCAAATGATGCCCAATTACAAAGATCTCAAGCCAAGGGAAGTCATTGGAAGAATTGTTGCTCATGAGATGTCACTCAAGGATAATGAAGAGCTTCACAACAAGTCAAGTGGTGCTTACAAAGCCTCTTGTGATGCTCCTACATCATCAAGTGAGAAACAAACCTTCAATGAGGAATTGAGCTTAATGGTGAAAAACTTTAACAAGTTCTACAAGAGTAGAAGTAAGGAAAGAAGCTCCAAGTCAAGGTCCTACAATTACAAAAGATCTTCGAGTCGTGAACGTAATTGCTACAATTGTGGAAGACTCGAACACTATTCCAATGAGTGTACGACTCCTTACAAAAGGAGAGAAGATTCACCCAAAAGAAGAAGTAGAAGAGAAGAATCACCACCAAGAGAGAGGAGGAGTAGAGATGATCATTATGAACGAAGAACCTCCCAGAGAAGCAAGGATTCGGAAAGTAAGGACAAATCATCAAAGAGCTACACAAAGCGAAGACATCAAGCTCATGTTGGTGAATGGGTATCTGGCTCTGACTCCGACCATCACTCCGAGAGAAGCTATCACTCCGACTCCGAATATACTCAAGATGAAGGTGTTGCCGGTCTAGCACTTGTGTCAACCAACTCCTACAACATATTTGACTCACAAAATGAAGGAATTGGAAGATGCTTCATGGCTAAAGGCCCAAAGGTATCACACCCCGAGTATGTTGATTTCAATAGTGATGAAGATGACTTGTTAGTTGATGATGATTTACTTGTTGACAACTCTAGTGATGAATACTATGATGAAACGTCAATTAATCATGCTAATCAAGAAAAAACGAATGACAATGATAAGGAGAATATTGAGCACCTAACTAAAGAACTAAACACTCTTAAGTTAGCTCCTGAAACTACCTTGGAAGATCATCGAGAACTTTTAAAGACTCATGAGAAGTCACGCTTTGAAAAGCTCAACCTTGAGCAAGAGCATGAGTTTTTAAAGGCAATCAATGATGATATTTGCAAGAAAAGTTCTTCTTACATTGCCAAGCATTTACTCTTATCTACTTACATGCCACAAGTCAAGTCTAGTAACAAGAGTAAGAAAGATTCTTCTTCTATTAGTAACAATAATCATGCTAAATCCAATGTTGTTGCTTCTAGTAGTTCTCTTGATTCTACTAATGATTCTCTTAGCCAAGTTACACTTGAGCATAGCTTATTGAAGGGAATTATAGAGAAGGGTGTCTACAAGGGCCTTGCCGGAAGTAAGCAATTTGAGGAGATTGTACGCAAGCAAGGAAGGCATCGGAAGAATCAAGGTGTTGGTTTTGAACAAAAGTTCAATGCCAATGGAGTTGAGTGGGAAGAAGATCAATACCCCAAGACAAAGTTTGTTCCCCAACAAGAGAAGTATGATCCTACTTCTTTCCAAGGGACACAAGCTCAAGATGATCTTCCACCACAAGACCACAAGCAAAAAGGCAAGGACAAGCTTCAAGAGGAGATTGATGCATTTGAAAAAGCTCCCAAGGCCTTGGTCAAGTGGGTTCCCAAGACTACATCAAGTTCTGCTTCATCAAGTTCCACTACTACCCCAAGGATTCCCATCAAGATGATGTGGATCCCAAAGAAGAAGGACTAGAGAGTTCTTGAGCGTGACTCCGCCAATATACTTCACTCACATCATTTTGGCAAGGACAAGTGCAATCAACTTCCACATCTTGCACTAGTTCAAGGAGTCACAAACCCTCTTGTTGGTAAGACAAGGGACAAGGTAACCTAATGCTTTCATGGACATCATCTTATGTGTGCATCAATCTATCTCTATGGATATCCTTGTTTGTTCCTTGTGTGACTAACCCGTGTAGGTATTGAAAGTGCAACTCACTCCAATGGATTGCTCCAAATGATCTTCAACAACATTGAGCATCCACATCTTCAACACCTACATGAAGTCATCATTGACAAAACCCAAGGTTAGTTCATACCTCTTAGGGGGATCTCACATCTAGGGGGAGCTTTACTCTAAAGAATTGAGCTAAAGCAACACAAATGGTGTGAACATAACAATGCTTTATGTAAAAGTGGTAACCCCACTTGTGCTTAAACGATGAGTATGACCTATGGTCAAATGTTCTCATTTGGCTCCTAAGTCAATACTCATATATAGATGACCTAGTCATCGCCAATTGTTTGATAGATGCTAGAGTTGGTTGTGCATGCTTTGCCACATATTTCATTTGCCATTTTATTGTGTGAGCATGTTGGTTGCATATTTTACTCATTCGAGGACATCCACTTGTTGTTTTGATTGTTTGGCTCTTTTTCTTTTGCCAAGTGGATGGAAAAGAATGCCTAAGAAACTTCTCTAGATATCTATGCTTTTCTCATCTCAAACTCTATTCATGCTACATCACAAAGTTTGATCAAGTCAGATTTGAACCACTTTGTGTGAGGAGCACTCGGAGTCCCCGATTCGTAATAGACTTGAACTTCCAAAACCTCTTTGTGCATTTCGGTCTGACCGAGAAATCCATTTTGGTCAAACTGAGTTCACTAAGTTGATCTAGGTTTTCATCTTGGTGAAACCGATTTGAACAATTCGGTCACACCGAGTTGCAGCAACCGCTTGTGATTCTGCAATCTTGGTGCCACCGAGTTGTTCCACTCGGTCACACCGACAGGGTCGGGATATAACTACCCATGGGTGAGATTTTGGAAATTACTTCAAATCCTCTCAGCCCGCGCGTGTCCTGCTCTGCCTCCTCGGGTCTCCGGATTGTCTTCTCACCGCCAACAACCTCCCGCCGTTGGATTCTGCCGTCGTCGACGGATTCTGCTCCGTCGTTGCCGCTGTAGTGAACACTCACCGCTCTAGGGTACGTGTTCGACCCCTTGTGCTGTCATTTTCACTCTGATTCCTAGCACAAGGACAATGCCATGTTTCTTTCCATGAATGAGATTAATCTATCCAGCTAAAACTTCCTTAGGTCTAGATTGATTCGAAAATTTTAGGGTTAGCTCTCTGCAGAACTCATCTCGGACCGACCAAAATGTAGAAATCGGTCTCACCGATTCGGCTTAGGCCATTGCACATGCGCTTTTCGGTCTGACTGAAACGTGCAAATTGGTATGACCGAGTTCAGGATTCTGTGAAACCCTAGCAACCTTGGTGCCACCAAACTATGACTCGGTCCAACCGAGTTCACTAGTTTAGGTTCCAAGTGTTGCTTCGGTATCATCGAGTTTGTCAATTCGGTAGCTCTGAGGTCACTTCTGTAGAGAACTAAAACTAAGCTTTTTGACTCAATTTGTTTTGCAAAACCTTTGTACTTTGTGATGCTCATCTACTCTACCTCATCTACAACCTATTCACAGGGTCTGCTGACAGTTTGCCTGCAAGATGTCTGACCAGAGTGACAGCCAGAACAGGTCTGAACAGCCAGCACATTTGAGTGAGGGCACTAGTCCCTCCAGCAGCTATGATGAGGGCAGCAGGAGCACACCTAGTAAGTTGCCCAAGGCAGCTACTAGAACAAGGAAAAAGAGAACATCTAATTCAGAGGATGAAGACTATGTTGCAGCTGAGGATGAGGTCACTTCCAAGAAGAAGGTAGTGAAGAAAGAATTTGGCACTGCTGCATCAACTAGGCCAGGCATGAACATAAATGCACCAACTAGGAGAGTGCCTACTTCCAAGCCAAGGAAAGTTGCCACAAGTGAAACTATGAAGTTCACTATTGAATCTGAAGAAGAGGCAGCTGGTGAGGACAAGAAGAAGAAGAGGGCAAGAACAACAACAGCTAAAGTTCTTGGAAAATCTACAATGGTGAGATCTGATAATGAAGAGGAAGAGGATGCTGCTCCAGCTCCTAAGGCACAGAAGCTCATGGGAGATGCTATTAAGTTAGGGGCTGTTGCTAAGCCCAAAACTGCTCCCAAAGCTGCTACTCTAGTTCCCAAGACTGCACCCAAGAGGAGTACCAGGAACATACCTGCTGAGGAAAAGAACAAGGCCCCAGTGCCTGAAGCTGAAGAAGAGGAAGCTGAAGCCCAAGTGCTAAGGAAGCTAAAGCCAAAGATCCCAGACCATAATGATGCACATCCTGTTGCAGAGGATATGAGGATTAGGAAGGATGCAGGACTGAGACAGTGGAGGGAGGCTGATCCATATGCTGTCAGGAGGAGAACTACTGTGGATTACAGGTTCCATACAAAGGAACAACAAGATTTCTATGAGACAACCCTGCTTGACAAGAAGCCCATAGTGTGTGACATGATATGGGTTGACTGTACCTACATTAGAGAGAATGAAGATCACTTCCCAGGTGTCTTGGACAGCTTCAAGGCCTGTGAAGTTGACAAGTTTGTTGGCCAGAAGCTCACAAAGTGGAATGATGAGCTGATCATACAATTCTATTCTACTGCTCATTTCTATCCAGATGGCAGGATTGTATGGATGTCAGAGGGTACAAGGTACCGGTCTACAGTTAATGAGTGGGCTAGATTGATCAATGCCCCGGTAGCTCATGAAGATGACTTGGATGTCTATGCCAAGAAGAAGGATCACAACTCAATGGCTAGCATGTACAAGGAGATTCCTGATGCAGACCTGGAGACTCACAAGTTTGGCTCAGTGAAACACTTGTTGTCAAGGCTGCCTACTATCAATACCATTCTGAGTCACACTCTATTGCCAAAATCTGGAGATCACATAATGATAAGAGGACACTCCATCAACTTGCTGCATATATTTGATGTCCCTCAAAAGTTCAAAGTAATGAGTCTGATTGTGGAAACAATCAAGAGGACCACTGCAGATCAGAAGAGATCTTGTGGGTATGCTCCACAAATTCAGGTGATCATCAACTCCAAGATGGGCACATGCACACTCTGTTGGACAAGGAGCATTTACCCCTCAGGCCAGACTTTGAGGATAACATTGTTGTCATGACTGAGGAAGATCCATCCTTAGTGCAAGCACATGAGAAGAGAGAGAAGGCAAGGGCAGAGAAAGCTGCAAAGATGCCAACAGCTGAAGAGGCATCTCAGGTGTTCTTGAAGAGCAAGCAAGATTAGCTTGGATATCTGATCCAATCCGCCTTGAGGATTGAGAAGGGCTTGGCCACCATAACTCAAAACCAGGAGAGCTTGGAGAGGATCATTGAGCAGAAGTTCTATGATCTTGATGTCAAGGTAACTGAGATTCAGTCAGTAGTTGAGCAACTTCAGGAGGAAGTGGAGGAGAAGAAGGGCAAGTCTACTATAGATGCTTTTACTAGAATGCTAAGAAGTCAGAGGTCTGCTGCAGTGTCTGTCCCAGATACAAGAGCTACTACATCTGCACCAGCAGCCATAGCTTCGGTGCCACCAGCTCCAGTAGCCACTCCACTAGCTCCAGCCACATCAACAGAAGCTTTCGTCCTTGGAGTCATCTCTACACCACCTCATGAAGACCAAGCCTGAGAGACGCATAGCACTATGCATATTTTTACCTTTTTGGTACTTGTTGCCAAAGGGGGAGAAATATGTATAGATCATAGTCTTCGAGAGAGAGAGAGTGTTGCTTTTTGTATCTCTTTGCATTTTATTTGCTTGAACCTTATTGTGTGTTTGCTTGATACACTATGCCTTTTGTGAGATACTTGGATGATCATGTGTTTGATCATATGCTACTTTAATGAGTGCTTGAATGATATTATCCTTCATATCCATTTATGATCATTAACTTTGCTTGGTGATGAGTGCATGTTTTCAATTATTATCATTTTGAGCGCTCCACCAAGATGTATGTGACATGGAAAAGTGACCCATGATCCTAACACATTGTGCATTTGCAGTCCAAAGCAAATTTATAATACTGCACAAATTTAGGGGGAGCTCTTGTTTGTCACATACTTCTCAAAGCGACAATGTATTTCAATCTTATTATCATTTGTGAAGCTTTGATCTATATGTTGTCATCAATTACCAAAAATGGGGCGATTGAAAGTGCAACTATCCCTGGGTGGTTTTGGTAATGATTAACAACATATAGCTCATTGAACTAATGCCACTACAAGATAAATATTTCAGGAAAGTTCAATGATTGGCGTGGCATGGATAAGGAATGTGGACCCCTCAAAATGCTAAGGACAAAAGATTGGCCCAAGCTTCAAAGTCCAAGACTCTACATTTTCTATTTTAGTGATCCAAGATCACATTGAGTCTATTGGAAAGCCAATACTATTAAAAGGGGATGAGGTGTTGCTTAATGGCTTGCTTGCTCAAAATGCTTAGTGATATGCTCCAAAAGCACTCAACCACTTTCTCATATCCACATATGTCCCAAACCAAAAGTCAAACTCGGCCCCACCAATTTGATCCATCCGGCGCCACCGAGTTCATTTGACATAGCCACTGCCAGAAACCCTAGTCTTTTCGGTCTCACCGATAGCGATCTCGGTCTCACCGAGATGGGGTTGCTGTTGGAAATATGCCCTAGAGGCAATAATAAATAAGTTATTATTATATTTCCTTGTTCATGATAATCGTTTATTATCCATGCTATAATTGTATTGATAGGAAACTCAGATACATGTGTGGATACATAGACAACACCATGTCCCTAGTAAGCCTCTAATTGACTAGCTCGTTGATCAATAGATTGTTACGGTTTCCTGACCATGGACATTGGATGTCGTTGATAACGGGATCACATCATTAGGAGAATGATGTGATGGACAAGACCCAATCCTAAGCCTAGCACAAAGATCGTGTAGTTCGTATGCTAAAGCTTTTCTAATGTCAAGTATCATTTCCTTAGACCATGAGATTGTGCAACTCCCGGATACCGTAGGAATGCTTTGGGTGTACCAGACGTCACAACGTAACTGGATGTCTATAAAGGTGCACTACAGGTATCTCCGAAAGTGTCTGTTGGGTTGGCACGAATCGAGACTGGGATTTGTCACTCCGGTAAACGGAGAGGTATCTCTGGGCCCACTCGGTAGGACATCATCATAATGTGCACAATGTGACCAAGGGGTTGATCACGAGATGATGTGTTATGGAACGAGTAAAGAGACTTGTCGGTAACGAGATTGAACAAGGTATCGGTATACCGACGATCGAATCTCGGGCAAGTACAATACCGCTAGACAAAGGGAATTATATACGGGATTGATTGAGTCCTTGACATCATGGTTCATCCGATGAGATCATCGTGGAACATGTGGGAGCCAACATGGGTATCTAGATCCCGCTGTTGGTTATTGACCGGAGAACGTCTCGGTCATGTCTGCATGGTTCCCGAACCCGTAGGGTCTACACACTTAAGGTTCGATGATGCTAGGGTTATGAAGGAAGTTTGTATGTGGTTACCGAATGTTGTTCGGAGTCCTGGGTGAGATCCCGTACGTCATGAGGAGTTCCGGAATGGTCCGGAGGTAAAGATTTATATATGGGAAGTCCTATTTTGGTCACCGGAAAAGTTTTAGGTTTTATCAGTAATGTACCGGGACCACCGGGAGGGTCCCGGGGGTCCACCAAGTGGGGCCACCGGCCCCAGAGGGCTGCATGGGACAAGTGTGGGAGGGGACCAGCCCCAGGTGGGCTGGTGCCCCCCCCCCCCACAAGGGCCCAAGGCGCAGGGAAGAGTGGGAGGGGGCAAACCCTAGGGCAGATGGGCCCTAAGGCCCACCCCAGGTGCGCCTTCCCTCTCTCCCCCTCTGGCCGCCACCCAGATGGGATCTGGGGGCTGCCGCCACCCCTGGGAGGGAACCCTAGAGGGGGCGCAGCCCCCTCCCCTCCCCCTATATATAGTTGAGGTCTAGGGGCTGCCCAACACATGAGTTTCTCTCCCTCTTGGCGCAGCCCTACCTCTCTCCCTCCTCCTCTCCCGCGGTGCTTGGCGAAGCCCTGCAGGATTGCCACGCTCCTCCACCACCACCACGCCATTGTGCTGCTGCTGGATGGAGTCTTCCTCAACCTCTCCCTCTCTCCTTGCTGGATCAAGGCATGGGAGACGTCGCTGGGCTGTACGTGTGTTGAACGCGGAGGTGCCGTCCGTTCGGCACTAGGATCTCCGGTGATTTGGATCACGACGAGTACGACTCCTTCAACCCCGTTCTCTTGAACGCTTCCGCTTAGCGATCTAGAAGGGTATGTAGATGCACTCTCCTTCCCCTCGTTGCTGGTTTCTTCATAGATAGATCTTGGTGACACATAGGAAAATTTTGAATTTCTGCTACGTTCCCCAACAGTGGCATCATGAGCTAGGTCTATTGCGTAGATTCTTTGCACGAGTAGAACACAAAGTAGTTGTGGGCGTTGATTTTGGTCAATATGCTTATCGTTACTAGTCCAATCTTGTTTCGACGGTATTGTGGGATGAAGCGGCCTGAACCAACCTTACACGTACTCTTACGTGAGACAGGTTCCACCGACTGACATGCACTTGGTGTATAAGGTGGCTAGCGGGTGCCTGTCTCTCCCACTTTAGTTGGAACGGATTCGATTAAAAGGGTCCTTATGAAGGGTAAATAGCAATTGGCATATCACGTTGTGGTTTTGCATAGGTAAGAAACGTTCTTGCTAGAAACCCATAGCAGCCACGTAAAACATGCAAACAACAATTAGAGGACGTCTAACTTGTTTTTGCAGGGTATGCTATGTGATGTGATATGGCCAAGAAGAATGTGATGAATGATATGTGATGTATGAGATTGATCATGTTCTTGTAGTAGGAATCACGACTTGCATGTCGATGAGTATGACAACCGGCAGGAGCCATAGGAGTTGTCTTAATTTATTATATGACCTGTGTGTCATTAAACAACGCCATGTAATTACTTTACTTTATTGCTAACCGGTAGCCATAGTAGTAGAAGTAATAGTTGGCGAGACAACTTCATGAAGACACGATGATGGAGATCATGGTGTCATGCCGGTGACGATGATGATCATGGAGCCCCGGAGATGGAGATCAAAAGGAGCAAAATGATATTGGCCATATCATGTCACTATTTGATTGCATGTGATGTTTATCATGTTTATGCATCTTATTTGCTTAAGAACGACGGTAGTAAATAAGATGATCCCTCATTAAAATTTCAAGAAAGTGTTCCCCCTAACTGTGCACCATTGCGAAAGTTCATTGTTTCGAAGCACCACGTGATGATCGGGTGTGATAGATTCTTACGTTCACATACAACGGGTGTAAGCCAGATTTACACACGCGAAACACTTAGGTTGACTTGACGAGCCTAGCATGTACAGACATGGCCTCGGAATACAAGAGACCGAAAGGTCGAGCATGAGTTGTATAGTAGATACGATCAACATGAAGATGTTCGCCGATGATGACTAGTCCGTCTCACGTGATGATCGGACACGGCCTAGTTGACTCGGATCATGTAATCACTTAGATGACTAGAGGGATGTCTATCTGAGTCGGAGTTCATAAGATGAACTTAATTATCCTGAACATAGTCAAAATATCTTTGCAAATTATGTCGTAAGCTCGCGCTTTAGTTCCACTGTTTAGATATGTTCCTAGAGAAAATATAGTTGAAAGTTGACAGTAGCGATTATGCGGACAGTAGAAAGCTTATGTCCTTCATGCACCGCTCAGTGTGTTGAACCCCAAACGTCGTTTGTGGATGTTGCGAACATCGGACATACACGTTTTGATAACTACGTGATAGTTCAGTTAAACGGTTTAGAGTTGAGGCACCAAAGACATTTTCGAAATGTCGCGGAACATATGAGATGTTTCGAGGGCTGAAATTGGGATTTCAGGCTCGTGCCCACGTGAAGAGGTATAAGACCTCCGACGATTTTCTTAGCCTGCAAACTAAGGGAGAAAAGCTCAATCGTTGAGCTTGTGCTCAGATTGTCTGAGTGCAACAATTACTTGAATCGAGTGGGAGTTATCTTCCAGATGAGAAAGTTATATTTCTCAAAAGTCATTGCCACCAAGCTACTAGAGCTTCATGATGAACTATAACATATCAGGGATAGATATGATGATCCTTGAAGTATTCGCGATGTTTGACACCGCGAAAGTAGAAGTCAAGTAGGAGCATCAATTGTTGATGGTTAGTAAAAACCACTAGTTTTCAAAAGGGGCAAGGGCAAGAAGGGATACTTCATGAAACGGCAAATCAGCTGCTGCTCCAGTGAAGAAACCCAAGGTTGAACCTTAACCCGAGACTAAGTGCTTTTGTAATAAGGGGAACAGCCACTGGAGCAGGATTATCCTAGATACTTGGTAGATAAGAAGGCTGGCAAGGTCGATAGAAGTATATTGGATATACATTATGTTAATGTGTACTTTACTAGTACTCCTAGTAGCACCAGGGTATTAAGATACCGGTTCGGTTGCTAAGTGTTAGGAACTCGAAATAAAAGAGCTACGGAATAAACGGAGACTAGCTAAAGGTGAGCTGATGATATGTGTTGGAAGTGTTTCCAAGTTTGATGTGATCAAACATCGCACACTCCCTCTACCATCAAGATTAGTATTAAACCTGAATAATTGTCATTTGGTGTTTGCGTTGAGCATAGACATGATTGGATTATGTCTATCGCAATACAGTTATTCATTTAAGGAGAATAATGGTTACTCTATTTATTTGAATAATACCTTCAATGGTCTTGCACCTAAAGGAATGGTTTATTGAATCTCGATCGTAGTGATACACATTTTCATGCCAAAAGATATAAGATAGTAATTATAGTACCACTTACTAGTGGCACTGCCATGTAAGTCATATTGGTATAAAACGCATGAAGAAGCTTCATGTTGATGGATCTTTGGACTCACTCGTTTTTGAAAAGTTTGAGACATGCGAACCATGTCTATTGGTGTATACGCATGAAGAAACTCCATGCAGATGGACCGTTTGGACTCGCTTGTTTTTGAATCACTTGAGACATGCAAATAATACCACATGGGCAAGATGACTGAAAGCCTTGTTTTTTCCAGTAAGATGGAACAAGATAGCAACCTGTTGGAAGTAACACATTTTGATGTGTGCAGTCCAATGAGTGCTGAGGCATGCAGTGAATATCGTTATGTTCTTACTTCACAGATGATTCGAGCAGATGTTGAGTATATTTACTTGATGAAACACAAGTCTGAATTATTGAATGGTTCAAGTAATTTCAGAGTGAAGTTGAAGATCATTGTGACAAGAGGATAAAATGTCTATGATATGATCATAGAGATGAGTATCTGAGTTACGAGTTTGGCACGCAATTAAGACATTGTGGAAATTATTTCACAATTAATACCGCCTGGAACACCATAGTGTGATGGTGTGTCCGAACATCATAGTTGCACCCTATTGGATATGGTGCGTACCATGATGTCTCTTATCGAATTACCACTATCGTTCATGGGTTAGGCATTAGAGACAACCGCACTCACTTTATAGGGCACCACGTAATTCTGTTGAGACGACACCGTTTGAACTATGGTTTGGAGAAACCTAAGTTGTCGTTTCTTAAAAGTTTGGGGCTGCGACGCTTATGTGAAAAAGTTTCAGGTTGATAAGCTCGAACCCAAAGCGGATAAAATGCATCTTTATAGGACACCCAAAACAGTTGGGTATACCTCCTAATTCAGATCCGAAAGCAATAGGGATTGTTTCTTGAATCGGGTCCTTTCTCGAGGAAAGGTTTGTCTCGAAAAGTTGAGTGGGAGGATGGTGGAGACTTGATGAGGTTACTGAACCATCACTTCAACCAGTGTGTAGCAGGGCACAGGAAGTTGTTCCTGTGGCACCTACACCAATTGAAGTAGAAGCTTATGATAGTGATCATGAAGTTTTGGATCAAGTCACTGTCATACCTCATAGGGTGACAAGGATGCGTACTACTTTAGAGTGGTACAGTAATCCTGTCTTGAAGGTCATGTTGCTAGACAACAATGAACCTATGAGCTATGGAGAAGCGATGGTGGGCCCAAGTTCCGACAAATGGTTAGAAGCCATGAAATCCGAGATAGGATCCATGTATCAGAACAAAGCATGGACTTTGGTGGACTTGCCCGATGATTGGCAAGTCATTGAGATAAATGGATCTTTAAGAAGAAGACGGACGTGGACGGTAATATCACCGTCTATGAAGCTCGACTTGTGGCGAAGAGTTTTTCACAAGTTCAAGGAGTTGACTACGATGAGATTTTCTCATCTGTAGCGATGCTTAAATCCGTCGGAATCATGTTAGCGTTAGCTGCATTTATGAAATCTGGCAGATGGATGTCAAAATGAGTTTCCTTACCAATTTTCGTAAGGAAAGGTTGTATGTGATAAAATCAGAAAGGTTTTGTCGATCCTAAGGATGCTAAAAAGGTATGCTGGCTCAAGCGATCCTTCTAAGGACTGGAGTAAGCATCTCGGAGTTGGAATGTACGCTTTGATGAGATGATCAAAGATTTTGGGTTTATACAAAGTTTATGAGAAACTTGTATTTCCAAAAGGGTGAGTGGGAGCACTATAGAATTTCTGATGAGTATATGTTGTTGACATATTGTTGATCAGAAATGATGTAGAATTTCTGGAAAGCATATAGGGTTATTTGAAAAGTGTTTTTCAATGGAAAACCTGGATTAAGCTACTTGAACATTGAGCATCAAGATCTATAAGGATAGATCAAACTTCTTAATAATACTTTCAAATGAGCATATACCTTGACATGATCTTGAAGGTGTTCAAGATGGATCAGTCAAAGAAGGAGTTCTTGCCTGAGATGTAAGGTATGAAGTTAAGACTTAAAGCTCGACCACGGCAGAAAAGAGAGAAAGGACGAAGGTCGTCCCCTATGCTTTAGACGTAGGCTCTACAGTATGCTATGCTAAGTACCGCACCTGATGTGTGCCTTGTCGCATGTCTGGCAAGAGGGTACAAAGGTGATCAAGGAGTGGATCACTAGATAGCGGTCAAAATTATCCTTAGAGGAATAAGGATATGTTTGTCGGTTATGGAGGTGATAAAGAGTTCGACGTAAAGAGTTGCATCGATACAAGCTTAACACCTATCCGAATGACTCTGAGTAGCAAACCGGATACGTATAGTGGAGCAACCATTTGGAATAGCTCCAAGTGGAGCGTGGAAGCAGCATTTATAATATGACATAGAGATTTGCGAAAGTACATCCGTATCTGAATATTGTAGACCCGTTGACTAAAACCTCTCTCACAAGCAAAACATGATCAAACCCCAGAACTCATTGAGTCTTAATCACATGATGATGTGAACTAGTTTAGTGACACTAGTGAACTCTTTGGATGTTGGTCACATGGTGATGTGACCTGTGAGTGTTAATCACATGGCGATGTGAACTAGATTATTGACTCTAGTGCAAGTGGGAGACTGTTGGAAATATGCCCTAGAGGCAATAATAAATAAGTTATTATTATATTTCCTTGTTCATGATAATCATTTATTATCCATGCTATAATTGTATTGATAGGAAACTCAGATACATGTGTGGATACATAGACAACATCATGTCCCTAGTAAGCCTCTAATTGACTAGCTCGTTGATCAATAGATGGTTACGGTTTCCTGACCATGGACATTCGATGTCGTTGATAACGGGATCACATCATTAGGAGAACGATGTGATGGACAAGACCCAATCCTAAGCCTAGAACAAAGATCGTGTAGTTCGTATGCTAAAGCTTTTCTAATGTCAAGTATCATTTCCTTAGACCATGAGACTGTGCAACTCCCGGATACCGTAGGAATGCTTTGGGTGTACCAAACATCACAACGTAAATGGGTGGCTATAAAGGTGCACTACAGGTATCTCTGAAAGTGTCTGTTGGGTTGGCACGAATCGAGACTGGGATTTGTCACTCCGGTAAACGGAGAGGTATCTCTGGGCCCACTCGATAGGACATCATCATAATGTGCACAATGTGACCAAGGGGTTGATCACGGGATGATGTGTTACGGGACGAGTAAAGAGACTTGCCGGTAACGAGATTGAACAAGGTATCGGTATACCGACGATCGAATCTCGGGCAAGTACAATACCGCTAGACAAAGGGAATTGTATACGGGATTGATTGAGTCCTTGACATCGTGGTTCATCCGATGAGATCATCGTGGAACATGTGGGAGCCAACATGGGTATCCAGATCCCGCTGTTGGTTATTGACCGGAGAACGTCTCGGTCATGTCTGCATGGTTCCCGAACCCGTAGGGTCTACACACATAAGGTTCGATGATGCTAGGGTTATGAAGGAAGTTTGTATGTGGTTACCGAATGTTGTTCGGAGTCCCGGATGAGATCCCGGACGTCAAGAGGAGTTCTGGAATGGTCCGAAGGTAAAGATTTATATATGGGAAGTCTTGTTTTGGTCACTGGAAAAGTTTCGGGTTTTATCAGTAATGTACCGAGACCACCGGGAGGGTCCCGGGGGTCCACCAAGTGGGGCCACCGGCCCCAGAGGGCTGCATGGGCCAAGTGTGGGAGGGGACCAGCCCCAGGTGGGCTGGTGCGCCCCCCACAAGGGCCCAAGACGCAGGGAAGAGTGGGAGGGGGCAAACCCTAGGGCAGATGGGCCCTAAGGCCCACCCCAGGTGCGCCTCCCCTCTCTCCCCCTCTGGCCGCCACCCAGATGGGATCTGGGGGCTGCCGCCACCCCTGGGGAGGGAACCCTAGAGGGGGCGCAGCCCCCTCCCCTCCCCCTATATATAGTTGAGGTCTAGGGGCTGCCCAACACATGAGTTTCTCTCCCTCTTGGCGCAGCCCTACCTCTCTCCCTCCTCCTCTCCCGCGGTGCTTGGAGAAGCCCTGCAGGATTGCCACGCTCCTCCACCACCACCACGCCGTTGTGCTGCTGCTGGATGGAGTCTTCCTCAACCTCTCCCTCTCTCCTTGCTGGATCAAGGCATCGGAGACGTCGTCGGGCTGTACGTGTGTTGAACGCGAAGGTGCCGTCCGTTCGGCACTAGGATCTCCGGTGATTTGGATCATGACGAGTACGACTCCTTCAACCCCGTTCTCTTGAACGCTTCTGCTTAGCGATCTACAAGGGTATGTAGATGCACTCTCCTTCCCCTCGTTGCTGGGTTCTCCATAGATAGATCTTGGTGACACTTAGGTAAATTTTGAATTTCTGCTACGTTCCCCAACAGTTGCAAACTCTCTGTTTCCCATCATAATGTTTCGGTCTAACCGAGATGAGCGATAGGTCCCACCGAGACGAGCGAATCGATCCCACCGAGTTTGCTTATTACCAAAGTCGGTCCAACCGAGTTTGAGTAATCGGTCAAACCGAGATTACATTATGCCCTAACCCTAATGATATCGATCCCACCGAGATGACATGTTGGTCCCACCGAAATTGCCTAACGGTCACATATGTACTGAATCGGTCCGACCGAGTTTTCTGATTCGGTCCCGCCGAGTTTGGTATAATGTATGCAACGGTTAGATTTTGTGTGGACGCTATATATACCCCTCCACCCACTCCTCATTCATGAGGGAAGCCATCAGATCGTGCCTACACTTCCACTACTCATTTTCTGAGAGAGAGCCACCTACTCATGTGTTGAGACCAAGATATTCCATTCCTACCATATGAATCTTGATCTATAGCCTTCCCCAAGTTGCTTTCCACTCAAATCATCTTTCCACCAAATCCAATCCTATGAGAGTGAGTTGAGTGTTGGGGAGACTATCATTTGAAGCACAGGAGCAAGGAGTTCATCATCAACACACCATCTATTACCTTTTGGAGAGTGGTGTCTCCTAGATTGGTTAGGTGTCACTTGGGAGCCTCCGATAAGATTGTGGAGTGAACCAAGGAGTTTGTAAGGGCAAGGAGATCGCCTACTTCATGAAGATCTACCATAGTGAGGCAAGTCCTTCGTGGGCGATGGCCATGGTGGGATAGACAAGGTTGCTTCTACATGGACCCTTCATGGGTGGAGACCTCCGTTGACTCGCGCAGCCGTTACCCTTCGTGGGTTGAAGTCTCCATCAACGTGGATGTACGATAGCACCACCTATCGGAACCACGACAAAAAAATTTGTGTCTCCTATTGCGTTTGCACTCTCCAAACCCTTCCCCTTACATTCTTGCAAGTTGCATGCTTTACTTTCCGCTGCTTATATACTCTTTGCATGCTTGCTTGAATTGTGTTAAGATTGCTTGACTTGTGCTAAGTTGTTAAAATCTGCCAAGGACTAAAATTGGGAAAATGTTAAGTTTTTATTTGGTCAAGTAGTCTAATAACCCCCCTCTAGACATACTTTCGATCCTACAGCGGGCGCCTAGGGGTGGCCGGGCACCCGGGGCGAAGAGGGCTTTGCACCCAGACCGGTTAGGGGACCGGCTATTGGGGGACCGGGCTCCCGGGGTTTACAGCCCGGGCACCCGGGGCGATCAGGGGCGCTGCCTAGGCTTCGGCCAGGGCACCCGGGGGCTCGGGGCCCGGGAACCCGAGGCGGTTAGAGGTGCGGCCTAGGCGGCGGTCGGGCACTGGGGGCTTGGGGGCTGGGCACCTTGGGTGGCCAGCGACTTGGCCAGCCGGTGGCTGGAGGTGGCCGGGCACCCGGGGCCTTTGGTGGCCAGGAACCCGGAGTGGTCCGTGACCTCCGTTACTTCGTTCTCCTCATTCCCTTGTTTCTCTTCCTTCTCCATGGTTGTTTGAATCTCCATCCTCATTTCCTCCCGGTCATCTCCTTGGTACCTAAGAGTGCATAACGTCTCCGTTTGAGGTAGGACCGAATTCACATGTGAATTCAAATGGAGTTCAAAGAGGAAGGAGTTAACCTCGGTTTCGATGGCACGTGCGCGAGCTCTTGTTATAGGTCCTCTCCGTGCTTGCGGTGGTGGTGTGTGATGGTCCAGGGATGCTCCGCATCATGATGTTTACATTGTTAGCTTGGTGAGTCCTACTAGTTCGATAAACCTTGGTTCTTAATTAAGGGAAATACTTTCTGCTCTTATGCTACATCACCTTTCCTCTTCGGAGAATCCAACAACTCCTATGGGAGTAGCAAAGACATACCTTCACACGTCCTCCAATGATGCTAAAAGCACCATCGAGGCGAGGGCTAACCAAGAAGAACCTTATCCCATCTTTATATAGCCTCCGCCTCGTCTTTAGGAGAGGACACAAACCCTAAACAAACTAAAAAAACACCTAAAAATGAAGCAGGAGCCCTCCCGCCAGGAAGGGTCGGGATCCTCCGTGCCTCTATGGCCCTAAGGCAAGGGGAGATAAGGCAGATCGATGACAGTGCCTGTGAGAGGCGAGAAAACCCTAGTCACGGAGTTGCTTGTCAGGAGGAGGAAAATTAATGTGATTTAAAGTCTCATCTAACTCCTGCAATATCTGATTAATCAACTAAAATAGGACAACAAAACCCCCACAAATATCCACGTAAAATTAAAAGATGTATGAGTTAGATGTGATTTAGTTAATTCTCATCCAGATGAGAGTTAGGGCTGGGCCAAAAGCTCGTAGCTCATGAGCTTAATGAGCGCTCGATAGTTCACCTCGTTAAGATCGTAGTTCACTTCTTAATGAACATAGTCAATCACATCTGTTAGCTCGTTAGTACAACACAACACATGATCCCACTTTACGCGACAACATTTCATGGTACATCAACCCATCTGCTCAATCTAATTGATTTATCCCAACCCATAGGAGGAAGCAAACTAGCTTACCTCCTACTATAGTCATCATATTCCTTCGTAGAAGTTACACCTACACTCTAATCCCACAGACTATAACACATCATGATTTTTTGCTCGTTAATTTAATTGGGATCGACTAGCCGAACCTTAGCAAGCCTATCAACTTGTTAATCCAGCTCTCGACACTCCTTACAAATTATCGCTCTCAAATCTCAAAATGGGTATCCAACTCAATCAGAAAAAGTAAAAATCTCAAAATGAGTAGAATTAGCACCCGTTTAGTAATTGTTGATGTACCTCTTCCACGACTCTGACAGATTGTCCCCGCATCCGCCTATTTGACCCACTAATCATCTATAGTTCCCCTTAGGCCTTATTCAAGGCTAGGTGCTTTGAAAAATAAACCGGGTTTTTTCTGAAGCATCGATGCCTATAGAATATTTCTACAGGAGCGATGTCTATAGAATATTTCTGAAACAAGATGGAGTAAACCTGACCCAAGATATACTAAACTAAATGTCGATGCAGCATTCTTTGCAGATGAGGGGCTAGGTGCGACAGCGGCTGTGCTTCGAGATGATAGGGGAAACTTTGTTGTCGCGCAATGTAAGTTCATCCCATATGCGGCCGATGCTATTATCACTAAAGCAATGGTTATGAGATATGGTTTGGCATTTGCAAATTCTCTTGGTTTTAACTGTATCGAGGCGGAATCAGATTCACTCGAAGTCATTAACTTCTATACTGGTCACACAAGATGGTGGCATGAAGCAGCAACTTTATTTGCAGAGTGTGGTACTATGATCGGGAAGGTCACTTTCAAGCATTGTCTTTGTACCCCGCAAAAAAAATTCATTGTCTTTGCTCTTGTAATCAAGTGGCTCACGTGCTAGCAAGTCATAGCTATTGTAATAAGTCTTCTTTTAGTTGGTTAAATGAGTCCCTGACATTATCATCGGTAAACTCGTAAATGATGTAACCGTGTTTTAATTTTAATAAAGCTAGCCATGATGGCCTTTTAGAAAACACTAATGCTTAAGAAAATCCTGGTTTATTTCTCTAGCACCTCGTCTAAGCACCTTGCCTTGTATGCCTTAGCACGTGGCAACGAGCGCCTTGGCTCCTCCCCGTGTTCTTCTCTTCGAATCGAGATCACGACCGCTAGTGGACAGAGAGGCGACGCGAATCCTCCGAACCTCACATTTGCCACCCGCCGTCTTCCAAAGGTAACATCTTGATCGAGTTCCCCGCGGTGGGCACTTTAGATCGCTTCTTCTTCACCCCCTCTTTTTTGTTGTTGTAATTTTTGCGTAATTGTTCTGACCTTTTTTTCTGGCTTGGATTCCGTTCTGTCTGTTTGAATGAAAAGATCAACTTGTATTGATTGATAGAAATAGTACAGCTTATATATGTTTGGAAGAGACGCATCGCACAAGACGCGATGGTTGGAACCGATGCAACGGTTAGAGGAGAGGGGAAAAGAGATGTGTCGGTTGCTACAAGACGCCTGCATGCCGCAGGACAAGGGGAGATTTTCCTCTAATTAATATGCGCTAACTAATCACAACACTCCCCCTAATCTACACTTGTCCATATAGAATCGTCATATAATCATCAGGTAGAATCGTCATCTTGAAAGATTGTCCAGGTTGCATCATCATCTCAAATGGATTCTTCTCCGGTGATTCTTCATTAATATACTTGATGAGAACCTGAAACATAAAACTCACAGAGAGAAAGAAAAGTAATATGATACTTCAAACAGGTACAGTTTAGGGAGACACTCCTCCTGATTCTTGCAAGTCCCGAAGTCGTCGCATACCAATTTCATGAACATATTTCTGAAATGTAGAATTTGGTAGAGACATGGTAAATAAATCAGCAAGATTTTCACATGATTTAATTTGCAAGATGTTTATTTCTCCCTTTTTCTGAAGAACATGGGGGAAAAACCACTTAGGCGAAATATGCTTAGTGATATTAGTCTTGATGTATCTTGTTTGCATCTGTGCAACACAAGCCGCATTATCTTCGTAGATAATGGTAGGTGATTCTATAGAACCAATTCCACATGACTTTTGTATGTGGTTTATCATTCTGCGAAGCCACACACATTCACGTGATGCCTCAAATAATGAAATTATTTCAGAATGATTGGTAGATGTTGCCACCAGAGTCTGTTTAGAAGACTTCCATGATATGGCAGTTCCACCATGTAGGAACACAAAGCCGGACTGCGATCTGGCATTATGGGGATCAGATAAATAGCCAGCATCGGCGTATCCAATCATATCAGAGTCCTGATTTCTCCGGAACTGAAAGAATAGGCCAAGATCCTTTGTGCCTTGGAGATATCGAAAGATATTCTTAACTCCGGACCAATGGCGTTTGGTGGGAGCTGCGCTATGTCTAGCAAGTAGATTCACTGCAAATGCAAGGTCAGGTCTCGTGCAGTTTGCAAGATACGTGAGCGCTCCAACGGCACTAAGATATGGAACCTCAGGTCCCAATATTTCTTCTCCATCGTCCCTTGGCCTGAACGGATCTTTCTCTACGTCTAGAGAGCGAACCACCATGGGAGTTTTAGATGGGTAGGATTTGTCCATATTGAATTTCTCCAATATTTTTTGGATATAAGCAGCTTGGTATACCATGATTCCTGAGGGAAGGTGCTCAAATTGAATACCTAAGCAAAATTTGGTTTTACCCAAATCCTTCATCTCAAATTCTATCTTTAGGTGATTGCGTGCTTCATCAATGTCATGTATGTTGCCAATGATGTTGAGGTCATCGACGTACACTGAAATGATGCAAAATCCTGTAGAGGACTTTTTGATAAAGACACATGGGCAATCACTACTATTGGAGTAGCCTTTTTGTAGAAGGAACTCACTAAGTCGGTTGTACCACATCCGTCCCGACTGTCTTAAGCCATATATTGACTTATTAAGTTTTACACAATACATGTTGCGTTTTGCGCTTGTATTCGGGATAGAAATTCCGTCAGGAACCTTCATATACATGTCCGAATCTAGTGACCCGTAAAGATATGCGGTCACGACATCCATCAACTGCATAGATAGACGGTTTTGCACTGCCAAAGATATAAGATATCGGAAAGTGGTTCCACTCATTACAGGAGAATATGTCTCATTGAAATCAATGTCGGATCTCTGCGTGAACCCTTGTGCTACGAGCCTTGCTTTGTATCTCACCACCTCATTGTTCTCATTCCGTTTCCGAAGAAAAACCCATTTGTATCCGACGGGGAAAACATTGGGAGGTGTCGGTATTGCTTCAGTGAATACATTTCTT
Organism: Triticum aestivum; assembly: GCF_018294505.1. Taxonomy (NCBI): domain Eukaryota; kingdom Viridiplantae; phylum Streptophyta; class Magnoliopsida; order Poales; family Poaceae; genus Triticum; species Triticum aestivum. The sequence goes on from NC_057804.1 coordinate 173,280,847, forward strand.
TTGTTAAGCGAGGCAATTTCTGCTTGTATTGCGTCCTTCCATTTAGGCCAGTCGAAGCGCTTTTGGCACTCAACGATGGTCTTTGGATCATGATCAGTGAGAAGGATATCTGCAATTTTTTCAGCAAAATAAATGTCGATAGTCATAGACTTACAATCAAAAGATTCTCCAGAATCGATGTAGTTGATGGAAATTTCCTGCACTCCTAGTGACTCTTCATGATTTTCCAATACGCGTGAGTCTAGGTGTTCCGATGGCCCAGCCAGTGTGTGCAAACTGAAGCTGGGTTGTGGAGGTTGGCCTTCCACTGGGTGTATACTACCCATAAGGTGTTTGTCAATGTTGAGCTGACTTGCATTTACTGACTCCGAGGTTTTTCTCCTCGATTTCCTTTGTTGCTTGCTAGAAGCTTGTTCTAGGTCAGAGGCCGTACTACTCCCCCTCTTTTTAGGAACAGGGAGTTGAGTGGTATTTATTGGTACCTCCACTCTTTCGGGCGCATTTCTGGCCGGGTTTAAGGACTTTGTAACACCTTTTAGATCAGTAAATGAATCTGGCAGGTTATTTGCAAGATGTTGCAAATTAATGATTTTTCGAACTTGGAGTTCGGTCTCTTGTGTACGTGGATCAGAGGACGAAATGGCTTGAGCATTCCAATCAATTTCCAGGCATTCTTTCTGGTACTTGAAGTCTCCCCCTAATGCCGGAAAGTGTCCCTCATTAAATATACAATCAGCGTGACGGGCTGTGAACAGGTCCCCAGTAAGGGGTTCCGGGTACGTAATAATCGACGGTGATTTGTACCCCACATAGATCCCCAATTTCCTATGTGGGCCCATGGATGTCCGCTGTGGTGGTGAGATCGGGATGTATGCAGCACATCCGAACTTACGCAGATGGGAAATGCTAGGAGGATTTCCACGTACCAATTGCAGAGGGGAAGTACTGTGATATGCAGTAGGCCTCAATTGTATCAAGTCAGCAGCGTGTAGAACCGCATGACCCCAACAAGAGGTTGGCAAGCTGCAATTCATTAACAAAGGTCTTGCAATGAGTTTGATCCTTTTAATCAATGATTCAGCCAAACCATTTTGTGTATGGACATATGGAACGGAATGCTGAACTTCAATCCCCAGGGCCATGCAATAATCATTGAAAGCACGTGAGGAGAATTCTGCAGCGTTGTCCATGCGAATTGTCTTAATTCGACTTTCTGGATAATGGGCTTGTAACTTAATGACTTGCCTCATTATCTTGGCAAATGCATGGTTTCGTGTGGACAGAAGACACACGTGTGACCATCGTGTAGATGCATCAATTAGAACCATGAAGTACCGGAAAGGTCCAGATAATGGTTGGATGGGACCACAAATGTCTCCTTGAATACGTTCAAGAAACTGAAGTGGTTCAGCTTGTATTTTGAGGTGAGAGGGTCTCAAAATTAGCTTTCCCGTGGCACAAGATGTGCACGCAAAGTCTGAAGATTGAGGAAATTTTGACTCAAGCAAATTATGACCAATGGAATTGCTAGTAATTTTTCTCATCATCCCGATCCCGGGATGGCCTAGGCGATCATGCCAGGTTTGAAATGCATCAACATTTTGAAAAATTACTTTGTATGCAACATGTTCTACGGGTTTGATGTACGTATAGTACAAACCTGACGATAGAGAAGGAATTTTTTCATGTACCTGCTTGCCATATCCGTGATCTTTGGTGAAGAGTAGATACTCCTCTTTGTTGTCTTCATGAGTTTCAATGTGAAAGCCATTTTTACGGATATCTCAATAACTGATCAGGGTACGTGATGAGTCGGGATACAACAAAGCATCCTCAATTGTCACTTGTGTACCACCTGGGAGGGTAAATATGGCACGTCCAGTGCCAACGATTACCGTATCGCGTCCAGCGATAGTTAGAATATCTCCATTCATCTTTTTCAGAGTTTGAAAATATTTCATCTCCCTCAGTATGGAGTTTGTGGTTGCACTATCCACAAGGCATAATTCCTCTTCCATCGGATTGTCACCGTAGAGAACTATATATAAAACAAAGAACTTTCAATAAGAAAATCTCATGTAAATACATAGAATACAATCTTATTTATATCAAATATGTTAGTACAATTACAATCTTATTATATCAAATGTGCTGATACAATATAAGGACAACAACAATACTTTATATTCTTATTACAACATCACAAATGGACATAGCTAAATAGATCACTATGGAGATTGTGGGACTAGTCAAAGTCTCCAAACACTTCGTTTGAGGTGTACTCAATCATCATGTTTTCCGTGTCAGCAAGGTCCTCTGGTTGATGGAACGCAATGGTGTTGCTCGGTCCAGGAGGAACGTCGTGCGAACTAGCGGCTCCATTGGTGCTGTCTGAATGAAGGTTGAAATTGGCTTCGAACCTCTTCCCTTGAGGTGCTTTGCGTCCCTGAGATTGCTGGTACAACATAACCAGATGCTTTGGGATCTTGCACTTGTCGGTGGGGTGCGTGTAGCATCCACACTTGTTGCAAAGCAGAGATTTATCATGCTTGGGCTTTGCAGTGCCTTTTCCCTTGTCTGAGTTCCTAGACCTCCTGTTCCTAATGCGCTTTCGCTTGTTCTGGACATTTGATTGATTGCCTCTAAAGGCACCATCAAACTTCTGTCTATTCGCGACATTCATATGAACTTCAGGTAAAGGTTGTGCCCCAACTGGGCGTTGAGAGCCATTCTTAGCGAGTAGCTCATCATGCTTTTCAGCCTGAAGTAACATATGAATAAGCTCGGAATAGACAGTATAGTTGCGAGCACGGTATTGCTGCTGGAGGATCCTGTCTGAAGGGAGCATAGTAGATAAAGTTTTCTCTATCTTCTCCGCGTCAGTAGGTTCCTTCCCGCAAAAGCGCAGTTTGGAACTTATCTTATGAACCTTGTGGTTGTACTCACCGATGGACTTGAAATCCTGAAGACGAAGGTGAGTCCAATCATGGAGTGCTTCTGGCAGGACAACTGCCTTCTGCTGTTCATATCTTGTTTTGAGGGCTAGAAACAGAGTACTGGGAGATTCCTCCTCTAAGTACTCAGACTTAAGATCTGGGTGAATATGATGCCTTATGATGTATAAAGTTGCATAGTTTTGTTGTTCTATCAGCGGCGTGGTTCCGGCCGGTAGAGGAGTCTCCGGGTCCTGGATTGCACGCGCTATCCCACGGGAAGCAAGACTGATCTTGACGTCCATGGCCCATGTAGGGTAGTTGTGGCCATTGAGGGCAAGCTCCTCAAATTCTTTTGCGGTCATCGTTTACCTACATGGATGAACCAGAGATAATTAATTTACTAGGGTAAATTAAAAACCATCATGGTTGTATTGTAATAATGGTGCAAAATTTGATACTCAAGTGAAGAACTTGAATAATGTAGACCTCAATTGATTGAACATAACACGTCCAAGATCGCATGGATCTCACAGTAATAGGCTACATAATCTGACAATGTCAGTAGATGCATTTGTTTCTATTACTGTGTGTATGTTATCAATTCAAATATAAGGAAATGCACATTCAAGGTAATCATTTGTCGAATTGGACAAAATATAGACCGTGATTCCAAATATAATGAGGGAGGCGTGTATCAAAAATTTGCAAGTTTGTTGTACGAGAGAAATTAATCTCAATCGTTGGAACATGTTCTAGAAAATTGGAATGTGGTAAACACATTGAACATGACATTTCTAGATAATGTTGGTCCTTTATTTACATTATCAAATACATTACATAATGTAAACAGCCTACAAATATTTACACAAGTCCTAAAATAGAGTAAATCTAAATACCAGACTAGAATGTAAATAACTACATGTACATAGGCTAAACAGTACTAAAACAGTGATAAATTACTGCTACAACTACTGTTAAAAGGATTAAACAGAAGAAAGATAGAGAAATTTCTGCAATTCAGCCCGTAGCCAGGGACTATCTGGGCACAGGCCCAAAGCCCACGTGGAGTGGGGGCGGTCGGCTGGCCTTTATACGGCTGGTGATTAGGGATCGAGGGATCCCAATCCTCCCGACCAACTCCTGTGCGCCGCCACCCCCACACACTCCATTGCTGCTTCTCACAAAGTGGTCGCCGACGTGCCTCCTTCTTCCTCGGACGAGGAGATGTAGACGACGCCGGCAGGGACGCCGTTCGGCAGATCGGAGGCAAGGCCGGAGTGGCTGCTTTCACGGCGGTCGATGGCGGTGATGGCGCGACTGAAGAGGCGGCGGCGTCCCTCCATGCTTGCGGAGTCCTGGAGGCGCGGTCGGGCGACCGCGCGCGGGGATGACGGTGCCTCGTCCAGCACGGAGGTGGAGGCGTGCGGGTGCTCGGTGGCGCTGCGACTCGGGCCGGCGTCCACGTCTTCAGGCTGCGCGACCGGCGTCGGGCCAGCGGCTTGGATCGTCCCTCCGGCGCCGTTCGGGAACGGCACAAAGACGAAGAAGCCGGGCTCGTCAGTCGGCGCTGGAGGCGGAGGCGGAATCCACGTTGGAGCCGCGAGCATGGGCCCGGGGATCTCTTCTCCTGCATGTGCGGGAGGCGCGCTGGGGCTGGCCACCGTTGGGGCGTGGTCACCGGGAGCAGCGGCGCGATGGCCGTGTCTGGGGGCGCGGAGGCCACGTCGAGGGCCGCGTATAGCGGCATGGTGGCCTTGTCCAGCGCCACGGCGTCCGAATCGGCGGCGACGGCGCCCGCCTACTCCATAATGGCCACGGGCTGTGAAACGGCGACGGCGGCCGTCCTCACGGATGAGGCGGAGGAAGAAAGAGATGAGTCCAGGCATCTCACCGTCGGCGAGGCCTTCCTGTGCTCTCGGCAGAGCGTGTTATCGAATGAAAAGATCAACTTGTATTGATTGATAGAAATAGTACAGCTTATATATGTTTGGAAGAGACGCATCGCACAAGACGCGATGGTTGGAACCGATGCAACGGTTAGAGGAGGGGAAAAGAGATGTGTCGGTTGCTACAAGACGCCTGCATGCCGCAGGACAAGGGGAGATTTCCCTCTAATTAATATGCGCTAACTAATCACAACACTGTCAGATGGCTGCTTCGGCGGCCTTCGCGGCGGTGGCGGTCGTGATGCTGGTGGCAGCGCACTTGGCCGCTGCGGCGGCGGCGGCTCCGGTGACGGCCCCAGCGTTCCTCTGGGCGCCGGAGAACTATGGGTATGATTACGTCCGCGTCTAGATGGATGTCTAGTGTCCGATTTGTCGTCTTCAGAATTGCCCTTGGTTCATACGATTAGGAGCCTGCAGTTTAGCATCTCTGTGAGGTGATCGGGTGATGTGGTTAGCTCAATTAGGACTTCAATGCCTTCATGCGAGTTCTTATTTACTAGGTAGGAAGTGCGGCTTGCCGCACCCGGCAGCACCGCTGCCAGCAAGTCATATCCAATTCGATCATCCAAGCATCGTAAATATAAAAAATAGCATGATATGGGTTCAATGCATTGTCATACACCAAATCATTATCTAATAGTGTCTGGCTCAACATTTTGTCTTGTCGTTTAATCAAAGCATTAGATATACCAAAAAAAGCAAGTACATTTAATCAATATAACAATTGATTTGAAAGTTCATGATAAAGAGGAATATATATTTGGTTCCAAATGTAAGTCAAGGCGATCGGTCCTCATAAAGTAGGTACAAATAGTTGGGTTATTAGATCGAAAAGCAAGCCCAAGCGATGACGTGAGATAGGAAGGTCACCTTGCACGCAGGGCAGTCCTGGCACATTTTCGATATTTGTTATTTCAAACAATATGATAGATTAAAGGCATTAATTTAACCAAGTATATCAAAGGTAATCAATTATTGATTCCTTTTGCATGTTATAACTAATTGACTTGATAGGAACACATATTTTAGAATCACAACTTAACCAAACATATGTGAGATCCAAACTAATGGTGATCTATTCTCTAAAGAAAACATTGAAGATCTGTTGATATTTGTAAGAAAACTAAGAAATAAAACAGATGCATCACAACTTTTTTCTTGTATCGCTGCTATATCCTCAAATTCAACTCTAAACAATTGAACATTCATGAATGGTCAACATTAGCAACAATAAAAAAATCGTGTCAATGCCACAATACACAACCTAAGAATAAACCATACAAAAGTGGGTAGGTTCATCTTGCTCCATACATAATCGCATGGCTTGAGCATCAACAACTTTCTCTCCATCTCCACCTTTGCAAGCTGAGTCTGCAGGTTGATTTCATTGTTGTAATGAACAATATTCAACATAGGAAATCGCTGCTGCATACCCAAGGGGGTGTTCCTGAAATAATAGATGAATGTTTTAACTAAATTCATTCAATAGGTAAGAGGGGGAGTTAGCATGGATAGATTTTTCCAGCCTCAAACTGAAAATCAGCCGATGGGAAACAATTGGCTCACTAACAGAACAATATACAGTAAGGGATATGTTTCAATAGATTTCAGCATGGATGGGGCAGAAGTTAATGTGGATGCCAAAGAAAAAGAAGTATGTATGCTACCTGACATGCAACAATGTAGACTCACCGGGAAAGGAATGTAGGACTCTATGGACCAACATTGTCTTTGTTGCAACGTACTCGTACCAATTTTTTAAATAGAAAAAAAGTCAGTGTAAAGCAGCCAGGAGAAAATCCTTTCAATTAACACCATGATCATCTTTAATAAGCACGGAAGACCAAGCAATTGTATAATCATACCTATCTACTTGAAGGACAAGTACTCTTTGCCCACAAGAGAAAAATACAGTCACAGGAAGATGAAGGAGAAATGTGAGAAACTAAAGGGGGGAAGAGAACTGTACATAATTGCATATAAGAATCCAGTAGTAGAAAATACATAGCACAGACGGAAATGCAAAGAACCCCACATTTTCCTGTTTTAGCTAAACCGGTAGTAGACAATATATAGCACAAACGGAAATGCAAAGCAGGCAGAGAGAGATTTGGTTGGTAATAGAAAGTAGATACTCCCAGCCAAACACAAAGTTCCATTACATGCATTGGGCAGAAAATGCAGCAGAAACTACCAAGAGCATCGAGATTTGGTATGACATAACAAAAGCAAGCCATAGTTATAGTTTGAGTTAATCTATAAGAACACTTAAACACGGCATAGAAGTGAACTACGACTATGATATACTCCCTCCCTCCGGAAATAAGTGTCTTGATTTAACCTATATATGAGCAAGAAGTCAATAATTCACATACCGACCTTAGAAAAGGTTATGGACAGAGTGTTGGTGCTTTTGAGCCTCCTCAAAGACGAAGACACAAATATGACCTTTAATATTGGCTGCTTCGGCAAATTGTGACCAGTTGATGGTTATACTCACTCTTTCATCCTTGCCTTTTATCAGACAAACTTGTCCTCGGACACATCCATATGTGATTTTGATTTGAATTTACTCTGCAGGCAGTATCATCCATATGAGCTTGTCCCTGGACCATGTCAATTTGAAAGGTCTATTTGCATTTCACTTCTAGTCCAGAGATGAACTATGAATATATGATGGCATGATTGTTTTCAATTGAATAGAATCTCCAAAATTATGAAAACGAGAATAAGGAACCTCCGATGATCTTTATCGCTGCTATCATCACAGTAATTACAGAAATTTTGAACAATACCAAAATAATAATTCTAAGGAGTCAACTTTGCTATATTGTTTGAAAAGATATCTTTAGATGTTCATTATGAGCCATATATTGTACGTATGGACCATATTATGATTTGTGAGCCACTATGAGCTATATATTGTAATACTGGGACTCCCACAGGTAATAAGAAGCTAAAAATTAATCCAGAGCAGTAAATAGATGTTAGTGGATCCTACAGTCTGTACTACAAATACGGACAATGGTTTTTTCAGCAAAGTTGTACCATACTAACGTAATGAGGTAGCAGGAGAATATGATTAATTCAGAGCAGTATGAATGAAATAATCCCTCAAGACAATCATTAGTACAGAGCAATCTAAGACCGCCTTGTTACCATGACCGATGGAAGATACACAATATGTTCCACAGGAAAAAATCTTGTCATGCAACCTGCGCATGGAGAGAAAGAGGACATAATTAGCAAGTCATTTCATCAAGCACCAAGTAGGAGAGGAAGAAATTGCGGTAGCAGAGTTACTAAATGAGAGCTAATTATGTTCATACAAAGAGAACTGTGCAAGCCATTTGTTTGCTTCTTAACTGTCGAATGAACAGAATTTCATCAAGAAGCAGAAATTGATTTCCCCACAGATCCACATAATGTCCCTAACATGTTTCATCAAACAAGGGCACCAACCTGAAGATAACAAGGGCACCAACCTGAAGATCTGGGGAGCGTCAACCACATTTTCGAGGGAGAAGGGAGGGGCAAATGGCAGCACCGCCGTGTCAAATTGACCTTCCTTGCTACATGCAACTGAAACTTTTGATTTCCTTGTATGGCCATAGCTCTCTGAATAATTAATTGGAGAGTCAGTACAAATCAAGGGAATATATGTACAAACAAAGGCCCAAGACCTTCGTTTCAAGGGGAAACTTCAAGCATCTTGCACATTTTTCCTCCTTGATGATTTACAGAGGCAAGGGCAGGAAGCTGTGTTCCTTGCTGCCGGCCTCTGTGATGTACCGGAGCCAAGCACTGTGCATCACAAGCGCGACACCGCATGCTCAACTTTGCTGCTTTCCGTGGGCTTCTGTGACGAACCGGAGCCGGGCACTGTGCTTGAGAGACACGACACCATATGCTCCTGTAGTATAGTGAAAGAGAAAGTACTTCTGAGGAAGCATCCCATCATCGGTTGCATCACCCAGTGCTCGCTGGATATCTTTCGTTCGTGCACGTAACTCCTTGGCGGTACCATGATTTCCTCTAGAAGCTAGAATGCCACGATTATGTCTTTGCTCTTATCAATTGGTCCTTGATAATGCGGATTGTAGCATCTGGGGAAGTTGCGGAATGACCAGTGCCACTTGCTGATGTGGCGAGATCAGCATTGATACTATCATGATCAGATAATGTATCAGCAGCGCTTTCCTGGACAATTAAAACATCAGCTGCTGTTAGCACACATGATCTCTTGCGACTGACTAAACAAGCTACAGTATAAACATAACTATAAATATAGTTAAAAATATAAGAGTGGATTTTCAGGACATCTAATCGCTCTTAACTCAGTGCTCTAGTCCTAATTTTCACAAAAAGGTAAGAAACAGACCACAGAACAGTACCGCTCCTAAATGGGAATGAAAATAATAGGCATATCTTTGCCAATCTATTAAGATGCCTGCAATTTCTTTGGGAGTAGTCATAGAATAAATTTGACTTTTACAATAAACAATATCACCTCTATTCCCAGTTCATTCAATGCACAAAAATATTTTACTTTCATACGATGAGTATGAGCTTAGGTACTGAGTAGTAATAAAGATGTGATGGAACAAGGTTTAGTCCTAGGTTAGTTTTGCGTCCAGGATTCACAAGCAATAGATTGGTCTTCTCTAATAAATTTTACCTTTTCCAAAGACGATGTCAGGTTTGCAGTAGTATGAGCTCCAGCAATGTTATTCTCTGATGCACCAGATCCATCTTTGTGCTCTAGCTCAGTTGCATCCTGCAACTCTTTTTCATCCATCCCTTGTCCATCCTGCTCTTCAGCTACCTTGCTATCGCCGGGATCACGAAAGCCATCTGCTCGTCTGTCGGTGCTAACAACTTCCTTTATCATGTCATCCTGTGTCGACTGAGCACTGTCATTTCCCACAGCAACCACCTGATGGGCATCCCGCCACCCAGGGTCCTCCCACGTATCAATTTTCTTTTCTGATGGATGGCTCCTGGCTACCTCAACTGCTTGCCAGTTGTCAGTCGCCGAGAGCACCCGGTTCTTGTGCTCCCCTAGCCTCTCAATCGTCAAATCTACAAAAAGCAATTCACACAGAGTTCCAACAAAAAATCAGATGCGGTGGCCGAAGGATGACTCAACTGCCGACTGCTTCACCAAAAAATGCGCATGACGTTGGTTTACTTGTTCGTACTGAGGTGAAAACAGACTCAATCTATCTCTACCATTTTCACGATCTAATCTACAGCCAGTGAAACTCATGCCTTCCCGAGATTAGGCAAGCAAAACGAAAGGGGGGAGGAAAAGCGGGCTCCCCTTTGGCGAGAGAAACCTCGGACGCGGCCATATGCGGCCACACCAGATTGGAGCCGGACCCGCCCCCCGATCGAACGCGCCTTTGGCCACTGCAAGACAAACGCGCCCAAATCAAATCAAGAATCAAGAACGGATCTTCGCCGCATTGTCGCCAGCGCCGGACCCCGGGGAGAGGCAAGCGGGGGCCGTACATACCGATGGAGTCTGGGAGGGGCGAGACGGGGAAGTGGCCGTAGAGCACGAGGGGCGCGAGCACGAACGCGACGAGTAGCAGCAGCATCGCGCCCCGGCCCCGCGCAGCCCCCGCCATGTCCGCGCCCCCGCAGCCGGCGGCCGGAGAGCCTCAGACGGCGCACTGCACCTCCGCCGCCGGATGAGGGTAGGGGAGCCGCTTTTCCGGCGCGGCGGGTGCTTGGTTTCGGGAAGGGTTCGGCGGGGGGGCGTCGGCACTCAGCACGCGCGGCGGACATGAAATTCCGGGGCGGCAGTTAGTCGGGGTTGCTGTTGCGCCGCCTTGCCCTGCTGCTGCTCCTCCCCGCTGCCGCCGCAGTCGTGCTCCTCGTCCTCCCTCCGCTGCTGCTCATCGCGGTTCGAGGAGGGGGTGGCGGCGGCGGCGATGTGGGTGGGAGGAGAGGAGGCGCGCGGGAGGGAGGGAGGCGGCTGCGGGAGGGAGGGAGAGAGGAGGAGGCGGCTAGGTATCCACTACAGGAGCGCCCCCCTTTTATACCCCCACGACGAGAAATGACCGGAATGCCCTGGTGGGGGCATGGTATTTACATTCTGTCGCCATTGGAATTTTATCCAACGGCCCAGGACGATCGGGTAAATATCAGACGGCCCACGGCGATCTGGCCTGAGATCCGACGGCCTGTATCGCGAGGAGATTTCGATCCGACGGTCTAGAATCCAAATAAACGTGGGAGCTCCATTTTGTTTCAGACTCTAACAAGGGGATGGATTCACATGGACAGAGATTCTATAAAACTGCTTGTTCCACCACTACTTTGCTTAGAAATATAATTTAATTTCTGCAACCTGGCACAAACATAGAGAGTGAAGCATAGGCATCGGTTAAGGACTTAGCGTTAAACTGGCATTTAATTTGACTAATTAGCACTGCAAAATCATTGGTTTCCTTATTTATGAACTGAACCATCTGTGCCGCTAGTTCATTTTGGATATACAACCTTGACCTTTTGATCACAACCGCTTATATGACGTGTTATGAGTTATGAACTATTACAATACTAGTCGATTTTATTATATCGTGTTCTTTTGTGGAGCACATTTCTTTTAATAAGATTATAGTATTACATGCTCCCTGTTTGGGTTTAGATCTCCACTCATGCTGCTATTTCCTTGAAATTCAGTTCCAATGAGGCTAAAGGAGTAGTCCACTATCAGACAATGTCACCAGCAAGTTTAGCTAAATCTGTTCTTGATGAAGGTGGCTGGTCAAACTTGGTGGTGAGTTTTCCTCATATATATCTATTTGCAAAACTTGAGTTCTTGTCCAACTATTCAAGTATCAATCCTTGTTATGCACAGTTAAATAATTCCTGACGTTGTGGTTCTGTTGGTAGTGTTCAAGGGAGGGCTCTTATAAGAACGCTGACATTGCTGTTGTTTTTCTTGGCTCGAAGGTACTATCTACTTCAAACTCATGTCTGTTACTGTTTATAAATATGCACTGTTTGTTATCGAAGCAAAACTCATATGCACCTAAAAGCTGAAATACATTTTTCTAGATATATCTGATTAACAGTGTTGATCAATTCCAAGTGACCATGAAGTTTCCTTGTTCTCCATGTATTAAGCTGTGTGGAAAAACTGTTACTGAGCACAATATTTTGTGTGGAATATGCTCATTCTTATATTGGTGCTGACATACTTATGTTGTTCCCTTAGCTACAATCGTCAGACATCTCTAAAGATAAGCAAGTTGATCCATCTTTAGCAGACACACTAAAGGTAAGCACTGGCACTCTTGTGTTCTATCCCTTTTTATTATTTGTATTGTTAAGGCATAAAAAACCAACTGTTGATAATCTGTATTCTTCTTTTACCAGCTGTCCTTCACAGGCTCAGAGTTTTCCATGGCATTTCCTTATGTTGCTTTGGCAGATAATGACAAATTGGAGAGCACATTGCTGTCTGGACTTGCTGAGAATTGTGACAACGATTTTCGCGGAAACCACATCACATACACAGACACGTGTACTGTAAGTGGTGAAGATCTGAAGAAACATCAAAGCATGGATTCTATTCGCGTATGTTATCTTAGCTTTCTCTAAGAGAACTTCTTACCTTTCTTCTATCTTCATTTCATATTGACAGCATATACATTCCAGGACTTGGTGATGTCACAGAAGAGAAACAATCCAAGGGGAAAGACTGATCTAATTGTCTTCTGTAATGGTGGTTTCAAGGATTTAGATAATGCAAAATCAGAAGGTTACATTAAGTGAACTAGGTTTTGTTTGTCCACCTTGAACTGTAGTATAACTTCAACCTGACATTCTTCTGTTCTATCCTACATCAGGGGAGTTGCTTTCCGAGCTGGTTTCTGTGCTGAAAATGTCTGGGGCCAGATATACAGTTCTTTATGCTTCTGAACCCTATGGTTTACTGGAGAACACTTCCAACCTACCATTAGCCAGGTATCTTGCAGAGAAGACCAACACTACTACTAAATCTGGCCTAGGCAAATGTGATGGGGAGTGCCTAGTAAAATCAAGTCTTCTGGAAGGAACTTTTGTTGTAAGTTACCTGGACTCTGTTTTGTTACTAGTCACTTCTTGTGCTCTGGCTGTTTATTTTTATGAAATTTTTTATCAGTTTATTAGTAGTAAATATAACTCTATTATTACCTTCACGACAGCTACCAACTGCTATGTTGTTGCACCCTTGACCTGTAAAATGCTCCTCTGCAGTTTGTAGAAGATTACTGCTCTTGATATCCTTGTAACATTTTCTCACACTTGCCTACAATCTGCAGGGACTAGTGCTGCTGATCATTTTGATATCAGGACTCTGCTGTATGATGGGAATCGATACCCCCTCGAGGTTTGAGGCTCCCCAGGATTTGGTAGGAGAGTACAAATCCCATTGAAGCCTGCCAGAATGAAAGCTCAAGGCAGGTGTGAGAAATACAAATAGTCAATTTGCACTGTGGATATAAATTGCCTCATATATGTTACCAAGACTCGTGACTGATTTTTTGTATAATATTATTACATCTCGGACCTAACGACCGACCTGAAAGATATAGCTGAAAACGTATTCTTAT
>NC_057804.1:173294699-173386426 GCF_018294505.1 Triticum aestivum
AATAACCTGGAATTCAGGTACCCAGTAAAATGGCATTGTCCATGAATAAAATCTTTTTTATTTATCTAGTACTGGTTGCTTCATGTTCGCACGGCTAAGCAAGTGATGGCATCTATGATCAGTACAGTTATTCCCACACATGCATTCTGATTATTTGCTGTACTCAATTGTGGTTACTGGAAGTCAGAAACTGAGGCATGAAGTGTTTTGCGTAACCAGCTTTCTACATGTTAAAGTTTGGTTGATCAACCATTTGTCTATTATCTTGCAATAGACGATGTTCATCAACTGCAAGCTGAACCGTCCAAGCGCTCCCAGGTTTCATTAGGTTTTCTCTACACGAGTCATTTTTCTTTCCGCTGTCGGGTCGGAGAAAACAACAAAACTATACGTGATTCACGAATGCACGGGATTCCATTGATAGAAGAAGCCAATGGCAGTACAGAAATACATAGAACAAAGGTGAAAGCATCACACGTTGGCGGTAGTAGTACGTGATTCACGAACGGGATCGGCCGGACCTTGTTTGTTGCGCGCCGACGTGCATGAAGCGAGAAAGAAGACATCAGGGAGGAACTTGAGACTGTCGTTGGATGCAAATGGACGGTACAGACTATAGTAACGACATCACGATTACACAAGAACATGCATGTCATCGTCTGCTAGCCGTGTGCGTGTCAAACTTTGCAGAAAGGACACCATGTATCTAGACGAACGTAACGTGAAACACGACCCTGATATGAAAGCGGTGAACGAGGGACCACTTTAGAGCACGCGCGGTGTGGGCTGGTGCAGCTTAAGCTTATGAGCAAAAACGTTTTGGCTTAAATCGCTCAAATTCAATTTAAGACCGGATTCAGAACAAAATTGCACAACAGAAGACATGTACAAAATTCAAATGAATCAATCTATCGTGCCAACACATAATTATATCCAACTTCAAATTCTTCCATGCTGTTTTCAGGCTCAGCGCAACATAGAGCGGTGTGCTTCTATTATTGTCTAAAAATCTACTCCCTTCGTCCGGAAATACTTATCATTGAAATAGATGTATCTAGATGTATTTTAGTTCTAGATACATTCATTTTCATCTATTTTGATGACAAGTATTTTCAGACGGAGGGAGTACTCTGGTGCGCCAAATAGTAGGCGTTTCCAATAACAAACGCAGTCATCGACACTTAATATGGAATTGAGGGAGTAAAAGGAAAACATGAACTCTGGTGCAAATAGCCAAATAGTAGGCGTTTCCGATATCGAACGCAATCGTCCAATATGGACCAAGCGATGCTGCCCGAGATGGTTCGTGATGAACGTCCTTGTTGGATAAATTGATTTTGAGGGCCATGCATGTATCAACCACTTGTGTCAGGATATATCTATCAACGTCATCTGCCTTGTACATCTATAAATAGGCTCTTCCCTCCATCAACCCACGACATCAACAGACACACATTAAACACATTAACAGCCGCGCAAGGTGCGAATGCTGGGCTATGCCACGTAGGATATTTACTATAGTACACATTAACAGTCGCGCAAGGTGCGAATGCTGGGCTATGCCACGTAGGATATTTACTATAGTAGGAATTGCTTGTTTACTCCAGATAACACCTCCCCCTACTGTGCAACACAGTCGGTGGAAGAAAAAAACAAAGGGTGGCCCGACGCATGGGCGATCCCTCTTGTTCGCCTCTCTCTCGATCCTCTCTCCACCTCTCCGCCGCCGGCAAATTCCCGCCGCTGCCGGCGGTCTCCGGCGCCGCCCAGCACTCCCTCGAGGTCTCCTCGGTCCGGTCTATCTCCTTCACCCACTCGATTCGATGCTCGCCTCCTCCTCCTGCGCTCGTGGCTAACCCTAGCCACAGCTATCGTCGGCGTGGCTCCGACGCCTCCTGGCGCTCACCGAGGCCGTCGAACGCGAGGGCATGTACGATCTGTGCCCTCTTGAGAGGAGTCAACCCTCATATGGTTCTGCACCAAGGTCGGGGGACGCTCGGCCCGTCCTCTTCAACGCCGTGGCCCGCCAAGGTCGGCGAGGAGGTCCCCGGCATGCTCGAGGCCACCGCCAGACGGAGCACGCCGTCGCCACCGCACGGTCTTCCTCCTTCGTAACCGATCCTCTGCCCATCCTCTCTTCTCCCCACGGGATAGCCAGCAGCCCACCTTGTGCTTGAGTCATGGAGAGGCAGGCGGCAGGTGTGGATGAGGAGATCCACCACAGAGGACGCGAGGTGAGATGGGAAAAAGATGCAAGGTCAGATGTGGATGGGGTAGGGGGCTCTGCCGTCACCGGAGATAGAGGAGGCAACAATATATTTTCTGCGACTTCTCGCTTACTGCTGCTACTGCAGGTTGTTGGCTTGTCCATGATGCTGGTGCTGATGCGGACACCGTGGCTGTCGTTTCCTCTGCACACCGATTGGCCATCCCAGGTTTACTATTGGTTCTATTTCATTCATGTGTCTAGTTGCTCAGATATTGTGTTTATTGGTCGTTTAGGTTAGGCTTGATTCTGAATTGAAACATGGCACATCATCCTCTCGATGCTAAAGAAGATGCTTTCTTAATTAAAAAAATGAAGTGAACAAGTAGTGATTTCTTAATTTCAATGCGAGACATGAATGGATTTCACAAATCTCCATCAGTGGAAGGCCCTGTGTCATTAGATGGATTTGGTTTGGATACACTACTCCTTTAATACTCATGGTGGTATAGAGTTTTTAGATGGTACTTGTTCTTTGTTTAGGGATCGCATTTGCCTGTGGAGATCAGACAAAGCATAATCTCTTAAAAAAAGTGGCTTTGAATATTCTCGGTTGATGTAATATCCGCACACAGTTAATTTGTTATCACCCATTTCTAACTTTGTATTCATGTCCTGACCCAATTTTTTAGCCCTTTGATGCTACCACTTCTGGTTCTTGATTGCCAAGGTGGTCCTTTTGGGGTGCAAATGACTAAAGGCTCCTGCTTCATGACGAACACCTTGAATCTACATTTTTCAGTTCTGGTGGAACTTAGAACATCACATTGCAAGGACTGGCTTTTGATTGATCTAACCATACACTACAGAGTACAGACTACAGATTAGGTGTTTTTATTGATTGGTAATGTATCTGGTGTTGTCTTCGGTTGATGGTATTGCCATTGATATTTCTGTCTTAGTGCAGAGAACTCGTCGAAGATAATCCATGCCATCGTGTGGCATCGATCTCCATCGTCCTCGTCCTATAGGAGCGAGCTGGGAGCAAGCTCAAACAGTTTGTCGTGGACAGAGAAGAGTGAGACTAATAAGAGGCATATATCCGATGACTACGGTGGGATGAAGTCGGGAAGTCACTCGCAGACGTTAGGGAGATTGTATGCCTGGGAGAAGAAACTGTATGAAGAAGTCAAGGTGGGTTATTTATATCTGCTGGTGTCATTCGATCTTTCTTGTGATTGCGTACATATGCAAAGAATACTTCATATCTTTCTTAGCAAGGTGCTATTGATCTATCCGTGTTTAAGGCAACTAATTATTTGAAAAAGGATAACACCACCTTGATATTAAAATGCATCTTGTTTTTGGGTGTGTGTGTGTGTATTTAGTTAATAAGGCGAAGTTGAAGGTCTTGACAAGGTCATACTACTGATAATGCTATCTATGATTTTTAAGCTGCTAAAAAACAATGCGGTTAGTTTTCAATGCATTACGATCATTTTCTGTAGTTTCTTGTGCACAAGCATTTGTGCGTTCATGGTTTCCTGTCATATTATAAGAGCATGTCTTTGTTGTATTGTGTATTGTATATATATTAAAAATGATTTGGTTCTGTACAGGCCATAGATCAAATCTGACAAGAGAAGAAATGTGTGCAGCTGAGGAACCAAGACGCCAAAGGTGCACAGCTGCACTGTGCTGAAAAAACCAGGACAAATGTAAGAGACCTGTACACAAGGATCTGGGTTTCTCTACGAGCAGCAGAATCGAGATCTGATAGACTACAAAAATTACAGGACGGGGAGCTCAGTGTGAAGAACAAGACTCAGGTTAGTTTGGTGTTCTTTCATGTGTTGAGACCTCAGCTCAGCAACGACCAGTTTTCTGCAGTATTACTCACTGCTCTCTTCACTTTTTTTTTGAATTGAATGCCTGCCAGTGTTTCTCCTGCTTGCGCTGGCTAAAAAACTAATCAACTTAGTTGCATGTTGAACTGTAATTTCGTGGATTGCCTTTGGTGGTGATGCATTGTGTTTTGTCCTCTTAGTATGCAAAGTTAAGTGCACCGTCACGTAATATATGAGTAATTAACCATGGTTTAGGAAGTTTCAAGAGGTTCAGAAAGCTTATGAGGAACTTGATTTTTGTTCAACGTGGATGCTCATATATACATTTTTGTCTCTTCTCTGTATACTTTGAAGAATGAAGAAAAAGAACGCTCTATGATTAGGTAACAATTTAATCCCTCCGATTATAGACGTCTATGGCCGTTTCTTTCTATATGTTCATGAGTTACAAAGAATTAATTTATTGAAACTTAAGATAATTAGACAACAATACATTTTGAGTATATTTTGGATAGGATAAAGGAGGAGATTAATTCCATTTCTTGTATCAATGGAATGATGTACGGAAAAGCCGTCTTTCCGGTATTTGTGTTTTGGAAATGCCCTCTTACATGTTATTTCACTTTTAGTCCAACATGTAGCTGCTCGTGATCGATGCGCTTACTATTACTGTTTTTCGTGTTCGCTTCTCTCACAAAATAGGGGTTGCAAGTTTGAGTACCTTCTCAAAGTATGCTACTGAATCTATCTATGGTAAGTCTGCAACCTAGAATTTGCTCCTGCCTACTACATTTACAATGGTTTCATCAAGAATAATTATGCCCTACGTGGTACAATGCCCTTACACTTTCAGATTTAGCAGTAGTTAGAGAAATATAAATATCAGGTAGATTGACTACTTTGACACATAGGTGAGATTAAAAAAATACAACTGCTGAAACTCTTTCTGCGCTATACGAGGTGGTATTCAGTTCCTTTGGATTGCATGGTAAAAACATCTCTTGCTTCGGAATAACATGATCATTCTTCATGAAGTGCTTCCTAGGGATAACTCCGCTCTCCCACGCAGCCACACCAACGTCACCTTGAGGGACGAGTGGGTGGGAGGAGAAGGCGGCGCCGACGGTTTAAATCTGTGATCTGCCTTGACGTGGCAGGCGGCGAATCAGTCCAGTCAAAATGGCAAGGTCACAACGGCTCATCTACATGCGACATACTCTTTCCTCCGGTGTCTACGACGACGACCACTACTTCTGCGATGCCTGTGAGAGTGACGTGGTCTGCATCAAGGGTTATTACAATGGCATAGATCAGCAGCTGCTCGAGCAGGCGATGATGAAGGCGAGCGTCGACTCGGTTGGGGGTGGCGGACGGCAGTGAGGATGCAAGGTTGAACGTGAAAGCTGACTAATTCATTGCAAAGTTCTACGCATAGATGAAACTGCAACAGCAATCATCGTTGGAGCATCTGCTAGGTACATAGTGTTTAGATTGTCTGTTTATTTGTTGAGTTTGATTCACTTTTGGAGAAGCCACTGGATGTGTAATTATACCATGTAACCAACTATAATGACTGCTGACTTTAATCAACTTTTATCTCTATAATGAATTCCGCCCTACATTGCTGTCATTTATGCAGAAGGCTCTCAGTTGTGTATACACATGTTGTAGCAACTAGAGAAAAAGTGCTCCTGCAACTAGAGAAAAAGTGCTCGGAAGGAGCGCATGTCTACCTGGTACCGCACAGGAGTGCGTCAGGCGGCGTGCCATGGGCACGCCCCAACTGCTAGTACACACACAATCCTGCCTATAGCCACCACATGTCTCCTCAGCCTACCTTAGCCACCACCACCACGCCTGCTACTAGGCCTAACCCTTCCTATTTCCAAACAGCTCCTGTTAGCCAAGAGACTATCCAGCGAACGGAGATTCTTCTCCACCTGTACGCCTACCAGCACACCCAAGGAAAACCAAATGCTAACCAGACTGTCATAGTGGATCCAAAGCTCCCCGCGTGTTTCGGTGCCCTTGCTGCTAATGACTGGACCATATATGATGGCACTTGCACCAACGCAAACCTTGTTGCGCACGCTCAAGGTTTGCACATTGGTGCTGGTATGACCAAAGAAAATTGGTTTACTTGTTTCAACATGGTGTTTGTGGACCGAAGATTCGACTTTCTTTTCGAATGAAATGGCCAGTGAGTGTAAATTTAGTATGTGTATCAATGAAAGCTTTTAAGTTAGTATTATTTAGTTTTATTTCCTAGCATGTTAAGTTTCTAATACAGTTGATGCAAACATATTTAGTTTGCACACGAAATAAAAGCCGACTAAAATAGTTTGAACTCTGTCATCACAAAATCCGCCTCCATTAATTTGTCAACTGCATATACTTGGCATAGGTTTATGGGTTCCAGCTTCAAGGTGATGGGAGATTTTCGAGGAAATGAAGGTGAATGGGCAATTGTTGGTGGGACGGGAGAGTTTGCATATGCACAAGGTGTCATAACCTTTAACAAGACCTGGTCAGCCCAGGCAAATGTCAGGGAGCTTCATGTTCGTGCTTTGTGTCTCTCCTTCTCAAAAGCAGCGGTGAGTTCCTTGAAATGTATATGTCCTTGCTCTCTTTTAGTCAAATTTGAAACTTGGTTTTATCAACACAAACCTAGCTTATACCATGCATATATATAATCATGATTATTACAATAGGAAACACCTTGCTCAAGGACACCACGGCAGAGCTCTGTCACCAAGATCGGCCCATGGGGTAAAATAAGTGGAGAATTTCTTGACGTTTCCACGACACCGCAACGTCTAGAGTGTGTGACCATCCGTCATGGAGCTGTCATTGATTCACTTGCATTTTCCTTCGTCGACCAAGCTGGTGGACAACATAATGTTGGCCCATGGGGTGGGCCATGCGGGGATAACAAGGACACAGTGGGTTCATGCTTTAAACATTTTTCCTTTATGCATGCATTTTCGAGCACTCATAATGTATTTCATGCATGCAGATTTAATAATTTGGTGATCTTTTTCCTCCATGCAGATCGAGCTTGCTCCATCGGAGATTGTGACAGAAGTCTCTGGAACAATTGGTGTATTTGGAGAAGCCAATGTCAAGTACAACGCCCTAACATCACTAACAATTACCACAAATGTCCGCACGTACGGGCCCTTTGGAGAACCGCAGTGTACTCGTTTCAGTGTTCCCGTGCAGGACAATAGCAACATCGTGGGTTTCTTCGTGTGCGCTAGAAAATGCGTGGAGGCGCTCGGGGTTTACGTGTGTCCACCTGTTTGAAACTAGTCCCGAAGTGTTTCACACTCGGTGTGCCTTCCACCTTTCTATGTTGTGCCAATAAGGGAGGTTATATACTTTCGGTGTAATGGTATCCCCACCCCCCAAAAAAAGCGTGATGGTTTTCATATCAGCAAGCAGTTTTCTTGGTACTATATGCAAAATAAGTCTGTGTCTTTGTTGAGGTCAATTTTACCACGCTTGTCATATTGTACTTTATTAGAAAATAAATAATGAGGCAGAGGCATGCACATATTTTTATGATAAACATATATTTGCCTCATTCATCAAAACATCTCACACATGAAAACAAACAGAGTTTACGGAATTACTAAATCTCGTCTAATTGAGATTTACAATGTCTCATCTAAGTTGTGGACCGCTGGATCTAAATCATCATAAAAAATTCAGGCAAACGTGATCCCGCGTCACTTTGTCACACGCGTCCCGCGCTACGTCGCGCCGTTCCTCCCGGTGTGCACTTGTGGGCCTGTTTCTTTTGTTGGGCCGTTTTGCGTGTATTTGTTTCTACTGGCCTGGGTTGTATTAGTTGAAGGGAGAAGTTGTGTCACTGGTCGCTACCCAGTAGAAAATGTATCTTGTTTTTGATTGTTGGGTGCTGTTTTTAGAGTTACTTGTATCATGGATACGGAGTAGAGTTGCAGAATTTTTTGTTGTTTGTATGTGTTGCGGATTTTTTTTAAACATGGGGTTTTTCAACTTCATGTTTCGTTTTTTAGAAGTGGACGTGTAGTTACTGGAGATGGACCTTTTTTTCCTGTTCATGTACATTTTACTAGCATCAATTTTTGTTCAATTGATAGATTGTAGCAAAAACAAGCTAGTTTTTAAAGATGGTATGGGGAATTGGCCTTTTCTTAGTTTAATAGATAACTCACCTGAGGTTCTTTTTTTAGTGCACTCAAAACTAGCCCTCGACCATCGACACACAACTAGCTCTCTACCCCTTTTTGTCGCAGTTGCAACTCCACTCTTGACAAAAAACTTGCCCTCTATCTTTTTAATCCTAGTTACAAGTACACCCCCATACACCCCATACGCAATTGCCCCAGACTTTTTTCTGGCCCAAGTTGCAAGTCCATCCACAACATGCAATTGGCCTCAGACTCCCAGTTGTAAGTCTACCCCCGACACACAACCACCCCTCTTCCCGAGCCCTTTGTCCAGTTGTAAAACCACAATTGACACGAAACTGGGCCCGACCATTTTTTGCCACAGTTACAAGTCCACACTCAACATGTAGTTGGTCCTAGACCCTTTTAGTCTCAGTTGTAAGTCCACCCTTGACACACAACTCACCCGACCTTTTTTTGTCATAGTTACAAGTCCATCCCCAACACATAAATAGCTCTGAACCCGTTTTTCCTCCCAGTTGCAAGCCCACCCTTTTGGGGCAACTTACCTCAAGCCCTTTGTCCCAGGTGTAAGTCCATTATCGACGCACATCTGGGCTCACCCATTTTTTGCCACAATTACAAGGCCACCCTCAACATGCAACTGGCCATGAACCCTTTTTCTCCCAGTTGCAAGTCCACCCTCAACACACAACTCACCCTCTCGATCCCTTTGTGCCAGTTGCAAGTCCACCATCAACACGCAACTGGGTCCGACCATTTTTTGCCACAATTACAAGTCCAGCCTCAACATGCAACTGGCTCAGACCCTTTTTTTATCCCAGTTGCAAGTCCACCCTTGACATGCAACTAATCCCAGCCACAAATGTCCGCACGCGCGGGACCTTTGGAGAACCATAGAGTACTCGTTTCAGTGTTCCGGTGCGGGACAATAGCATCATCGTGGGTTTCTTTGTGTGCACTGGGAAATACGTGGAGGCGCTCGAGGTTTACGTGTTGTAAGGGCATATTTATCCCCAATATGTTTTGGTGATTGATGACAATGCTTGTGCGGACTAATCGTGTGCGTTTAGTTCTTTCAGAGATTCATCCATTGGCACGAGACGATTTCCTCCCCTCGGCGTTGTAATTCAAGACGGTGTAGCTCCTTCGTTTCGTTGTTGGTGGACTAGTTTCGTAGGAGTCACCGTACTATCAAGAGGGGATCCGCTTTGGTAAGACTTGGGTGGAATCACACGTACACATCCTTATCACACCCGTCGTCTTTCCTTCCGCATCTCTGGAGCTGCCGTTTTCCCCTGGCTATGCTTTGCTCTGCCCTAGCGGTAGTACCGCGACCACAGTGGTAGTACCGTCGAAGCTCCCCAGCGGTAGTACCGCTCCCAGAGCGGTAGTACCGCTCCAAGCGGTAGTACCGCTTGGGTTTTTTAGCCGTAGTACCACTGTGCGTCTGGGCTACTTCCGCCTCGATTCTCGAACGAAGTTTTTCGTGTCGGGTTTTGCGGCACTAAGGGAGGTAGTAGGAGCGGTAGTACCGCCCTAGGGTCAGGGCCCCGGGCAGCGCGGCAGTACCGCTGGGTCGAGCGGTAGTACCGCCCGGAGCGGTAGTACCGCCCTTCCCTAGCGGTAGTACCGCTCTGTGCGGGGCTGGTGAGTGGGATAACGGTTGGTTTGTTCCTCCCACTATAAAAGGGGGTCTTCTTCCCCAAAGTTGACCTACCTCTTTCCCCCAAAGCTCCATTGTTGCTCCAAGCTCCATTTTCGCCCGATCTCTCTCCCTAGCCAATCAAACTTGTTGATTTGCTCAGGATTGGTTGAGAAGGCCCAGATCTACACTTCCACCAAGAGAAATTTGATTCCCCCCACTTATCCCTAGCGGATCTTGTTACTCTTGGGTGTTGAGCATCCTAGACGGTTGAGGTCACCTCGAAGCCATACTCCATTGTGGTGAAGCTTCGTGGTGTTGTTGGGAGCCTCCAAGTGTTGTGGAGATAGCCCCAATCTTGTTTGTAAAGGTCCGGTTGCCGCCTTAAAGGGCTCCAATAGTGGAATCACGGCATCTCGCATTGTGTGAGGGCGTGAGGAGATTACGGTGGCCCTAGTGGCTTCTTGGGGAGCATTGTGCCTCCACACCGCTCTAACGGAGACGTACTTCCCCTTAAAAGGAAGGAACTTCGGTAACACATCCTCGTCTCCACCGGCTCCACTCTTGGTTATCTTGTCCCTTTACTTTTGGAAGCTTACTTGAGTTATATCCATTGCTTGCTTGTGTGCTTATTGTCTTTGCATCATATAGGTTGTCCACGTAGTTGCACATCTAGACAACCTATTTCATTGCAAGTTTTAATTTGTTAAAGAAAAGTCTAAAAATTGTTAGTTGCCTATTCACCCCGCCCCCTCTAGTCAACCATATCGATCCTTTCAATTGGTATCAGAGCCTCGTCTCTTTATTAAGGACTTTGTCGTCCGAAGAGTATGGTTGACACCCACGACGGTGCGGAGGAGCACTCCGGTGTGAATCCCATCTCGTCCACGGCCGAAGGGGGAGCCTCGGTCTCTCATGAGGAATTCAATGTGGCTTTAGACACATTGAAAACCTCCATGACGGCCGAGGTTAAAAGCATGTTTTCTGATTTCTTAGACGGACTTAAACTATCTACCTCGCCGATGAAAGTGGGTGATCCCACTAACAAGGTGACGGATGCTACCTCCGACAAGGGGGAAGCTAATAGTGAAAAGAGTCCGTCTACTAGTGGTAGAAATGGCTCCGACATTTTTGCCAATGTGGAACCACCAGTGTATAGAGGACCGATCCCCTCTACTCATTTGAATCATGCCGGTCCTCCTCCTAAATATGTGAAAAATGAAGATTTTGATGCTTGGCTCTATCGCTTCAAGCGTCACTTAAAACATGTGAACACTAACCTTTGGAGAATTATTGAAGAAGGTTTCTATCCTCATGATCCAAGCAACTTCACCCCTCGAGAAGAAGTGGACAATAAATTCAATGAAAGTGCTCTCTTCATCATCCAAGATGCAATCCTTCCCGAAGATCTCCCTCATCTTCGACCTCATGCCATGGCTAAAGAAGCATGGAAATGTGTCGAGCGTCTCTATCGAGGAAGTGCTAGCATTCAACGCTCCAACTATGAAGTGGTGCAAGATGAAGCCGATGAGTTT
Source organism: Triticum aestivum (assembly GCF_018294505.1). Taxonomy (NCBI): domain Eukaryota; kingdom Viridiplantae; phylum Streptophyta; class Magnoliopsida; order Poales; family Poaceae; genus Triticum; species Triticum aestivum. Next base: position 173,306,111 of record NC_057804.1, read on the forward strand.
GCAATGAAAGACGATGAAGAACCTCATGAGCTCTTTCGAAGAGTGACCAAACTCGCGGTCGCACTCCGAGATCATGGGAGCAAGGACAGGATGATAACTGGATCAAGCGCAAGTTCCTCAAGGCCATGATGCCCTACAACAAGGCCATGTCCTCCGTCATTCGCCAAAGACCGGACTTCCACTCCATGACCTCTGGTGAAGTGTTGGTTGAGTTTGTTGCAATGAGCATCTTGGACAAGACCGCCGACAATGCGGTGCTCCGTTCCCAAAGGGCAAAGAAGCCGAATCTTGCCTTGAAGGCCAAGGTTAGTGTGGAAGAAGAAGAAGAAGAGGAAGATGAGGAGAGCAACCCCGAGGACATGAAGTATGATTATCATGAGCACATGGCTCTTGCCTCAAGACAGTTTTGGAGTAAGAAGAATACAAGACCCAACTTCAACAATAACAACTCAAGTGGCCTCAAGGGGAAGCGACGAGTTAGAACCTGTTTCAACTGTGGCAATGTTAGCCATTTCATTGCGGATTGTCCCTACGAGAAGCGGGAAGACAATGGTGGCATGTTCATCCGAAAAGACAAAGCCAAGTCCTTCCCAAACAAGAACAACTTCACCAAGAAGACTCCGTCTCGCGGGTTGGTGGTTCAAGAAGAATACCATGAGGATGACGATGATGATGAAGATGGTGAAACAATGGCCATGGCATCCGTTGCCATTGTCACAACTCCCTGGGTGTCTCTCTTCGATGCACCTAACGAGAACATCACCGCCAAGTGCCTCATGGCTAAGGCCACCAACAAGGTAACCTCCAACATCAAAACCACCATTATTCCTAACCCTCCTTCAACGGATGACTTTGATAATGGTAAGGGATCTAATGAGGAGATCAATGAATTTGAGTCCTTCATGAGTAAGCTCAAGGGAAAATCCAAGAAGCACTTTGTTGCTCTCTTGGAACAACTTGGTGAAGCCAATGACATGATCGAGGCTCACGAAGAAACCATCTCTAAGATGGAAAGTCATAGTCGTGACTATGCCGATGAGATACTGGATCTCTCTAATGCTCTTAAGGAAGAGCGTGAGCATCGTTTGGCTCTTGAGGAGTCACACAACGATGGTCATGCTAAACTAAAGAAAGATCTTGATCATGCTCTTGTTGTGTCTCGTGTTCTAGCTTCCGAGAAGGCTAAACTTGGGGTTGATCATGTTAGACTCACGGAGGAGTTTGATGTACTTGACAAGGTCCACAAGGTCTTGAAAGGTGCTCATGCTACCCTCAAGGAGTCTCATGCTCAACTCCAAGTTAAGCTAACCAAGGAAAAGGCCACATTTCCTCACATGGTCTTAATTGATAATGCAAATGCTACTAACCCTTGTTGTGAGCATGTGCATCTTGTGGAGGAGAATGCCAAGTTGAAGGAACAACTCGAGAAAGGTCTTGTGTCATGCATACAAGGCGAGAAGAACCTAAATGACCTTTTGAGCAATCAAAAGGAAGTTGTGGGCAAGGAGGGAGTTGGGTTCTCACCCAAGTCCAAGAACAAGAAGAAGAACAAGGAGAAGAAGAGCAAGACCGATCGACCTCCTCCGCTCACGCAAACCTTTGTGAGGGAGGGAGAAGGTGCTCCTAAGGAGAAGAAGAACAATGGGAAGAGTGGTGATGCCAAAGAGCGCAAAGCCATCTCTCCCAACAAAGCCGGCGACTTTAACCCATCTTATGTGTTGTGCCGTGCTAGTGATGGGCATGTTTATGCTAAATTTGTTGGTTCTCCTTATGAGTACATTGAATGGTCTATTTGGGTTCCTAAGACCCTTGTTACTAACATCAAAGGACCCATTACTCAATGGGTACCTAAAACCAAGCATTGATCTCTTGTAGGTGTTTGCTTCCGGTGGGGGATCATGGTTGCTCGATAGTGGAGCAACAAATCATATGACCGGGAGCAAGGACTTGGTGGTGGACGTGCACAAGATTCCATCTATGCCCACCAATGTCGAATGGGGTGATGCCTCACATTCTAAGGTATTGGGTTTTGGCAAAGTTGTCATTTCTCATGATCTAACGATCGAGAAAGTCATGCTTGTTGAGTCCCTTGCGTTCAATTTACTTTCCATTCGTCAACTCGCACTCATGGGCTTTGCCACCTTCTTTGATATTGATAATGTGGCCCTCTTGTGGAGCAAGACTCTTAAAGTAGCCTTTGTTGGGCATGTCGAGAACGGTCTCTATGTGATTAACTTTTCGGAGCAACCCACTAAGACCGCGACATGCCTAATGGCTAAAGTTGATGTGGGATGGCTTTGGCATCGTCGTTTAGCCCACATCAATATGAGATCTTTGCAAAGTCTTCTCAAGGGGGACCATGTTCATGGACTAACAAATGTTAGTTTTGCCAAAGATCGTGTTTGCAGTGCTTGCATCGAAGGAAAGCTTCATGAGACGGCTCACCCTCCCACGACAATCATCTACTCAAAGAGACCCTTGGAGCTCCTCCACATGGACCTCTTCAGGCCTCCATCCTTTGACAGTCTTGGGGGTAGAAAATATTGCTTGGTGATTGTGGATGATTTTTCAAGATACACTTGGGTATACTTCTTCAAGAGGAAGAGTGAGACTCAACAAACCGTCATCGACTTTGCAAATGAAGCTCAACGTCAACATAATGCAAAGATTCTGACAATAAGAAGTGACAACGGCACCGAGTTCAAGAACTACACCTTGGATGAGTTTCTTAGTGATGAAGGGATCAAGCATCAATATTCTGCACCATATACCCCTCAACAAAATGGTGTTGCGGAGAGGAAGAACCGGACGTTGATGGATGCGGCAAGGACCATGATGGCGGAGTTCAAGTCTCCATACAACTTTTGGGCCGAAGCCATCAACACAGCTTGTCATGCATCCAATCGGCTCTATCTCCGCAAAGGCTTGAACATGACTCCGTATGAGATACTCACCGGGAACAAGCCCAATCTCAAGTACTTCCGGGTGTTCGGGTGTAAGTGTTTCATTCTCAAGAAAGGTGTTCGTTTGTCTAAATTCGAGGCTAGAGCTCATGAGGGCATATTTGTTGGTTATGCTACAAACTCTCATGCTTACCATGTTCTCAACAAGTCCAACGGACTCATTGAGGAGACGTGTAACATAGAGTTTGATGAAAATAATGGCTCCCAAGTGGAGCAAAGTGGTACTTGTGATGTAGGTGATGAAATTCCTCCCCAAGCCATAAGAAGAATGGGTATTGGTCATATCCTACCCATTGAGGAACCCCTTGTGGCCGAAGGAGAAGGACAATGCTCCACCTCGGTGGAGCCTTCACCTACTCAAGACCCACACGCTTCCGAAGAATAAAGTGAAGGCCCTCAACCTAGGGAACAAGACCAAGGGCAAGATCAATTACAAGATGGTGGTGAATCTCCACATGATGCCCAAGGTCAAGTTCTTCCCCTCGAGCAAGTTCAAGATCATGAGCAAGCTCAAGATCAAGAACAAGCTCATGACGATGCTCAATATGATCAAGTGAACCCTCCTCCTTCGACATCCGAGGAGGAATTGGAGCGTCATGCCGTGAAGATTGCTTCCAAACTCACCACCAAAGGTCATCTCATGGAGAATGTGGTTGGAAGCCTAAGAAAGGGGGTAAACACTCATAGAAAATTAGCAAACTACTGTGAACATCACGCGTTTGTCTCTTGTGTTGAACCCCATAAGGTCTATGAGGCGCTCGAAGACTTGGATTGGCTCAATGCCATGCATGAAGAACTCAACAACTTCGAGTACAACAAGGTGTGGAGATTGGTGCCAAGGCCTTCCGGGAACCATAACATCATTGGAACCAAGTGGATCTTCAAGAACAAGCAAGATGCTCATGTGAACATCATTCGCAACAAGGCAAGATTGGTAGCACAAGGCTACTCCCAAGTCGAGGGTATCGACTATAGTGAAACCTTTGCTCCCGTTGCTCGCCTTGAATCCATTCGTTTGTTGATTGCTTATGCTTCCCATCACAACTTTAAGTTGCAACAAATGGATGTTAAAAGTGCTTTTCTTAATGGTCCTATTAATGAGTTGGTCTATGTCAGGCAACCCCCCGGGTTCGAGGATCCCTTCTTCCTGGATCATGTGTATCAAATCGATAAGGCGCTCTATGGCCTTAAACAAGCCCCACGTGCGTGGTATGACCACCTTACCGAGTTGTTACAAGATCGTGGATTTGAAGTGGGGCTAATCGATCCCACTCTTTTTACTAAGAAGGTCAAAGGGGAGTTGTTTGTATGCCAACTATATGTTGATGACATTATCTTTGGTTCCCCTAACAAAGCTTTTAATGAAGAATTTGCCGCTCTCATGACCTCTAAGTTCAAGATGTCTTCGATGGGAGAGTTGAAGTTCTTCCTTAGTTTTGATATCAAACAAAGAAGAGAAGGTACCTTCATCAACCAAGCCAAATACACTCAAGACATGCTCAAGAGATTCAAGTTAAGTGATGTCAAGCCGGCCTCTACTCCAATGCCCACCAAGTGCCAACTTGACATTGATCCCAATGGTAAAGCGGTGGATCAAAAGGTATATCGCTCCATGATTGGCTCCTTGCTTTACCTTTGTGCATCCAGACCAGATATCATGTTGAGTGTGGGGATGTGTGCACGGTTTCAAGCTGCACCAAAGGAAAGTCACTATGTGGCGGTCAAGCGAATCTTTCTATATTTGGCTCATACCCCAAACTTTGGCTTATGGTACCCAAGAGGGGAAAACTTCAAGCTTGAAGGATTTATGGATTCCGATTGGGCGGGAGACAAAGTGGATAGGAAGTCCACTTCCGGAGGGTGCCAGTTTCTTGGGTGCTCTTTGGTGAGTTGGTCTTCCAAAAAGCAAAGTTGTGTATCTCTCTCGTCCACCGAAGCTGAATATGTGGCGGCCGGTAGTTGTTGTGCACAACTCCTATGGATGAGGCAAACTTTAAAGGAATACGGTGTCATTTGTGACAAAGTGCCTCTTTGGTGTGACAACGAAAGTGCCATCAAGATTTCTCTCAACCCGGTGCAACACTTCAAGACGAAGCACATTGAGATTTGGAATCATTTCATCTGGGATCACATTAGGCAAGGAGAGATCAAGCTCAAGTATGTCAACACTCATGATAACCTTGCAGATATTTTCACGAAGCCCTTGGATGAAGCAAGATTTCGCGAGTTAAGGCATGAGCTAAATATCATTGATTCGAGCAATGTGACTTGAACCCTTGCACACCCCACCCCACTCAACTTGGTATCTAGCTTAGATGTAGGCATGTACATAGGGGGAGTGTTGTTCTCTCAATGAACTTTCCCTCCCCCCATTATGCATAAAACGATCAACTCTTTCACAATAGCCATTTCTGATGGTACTTGTGCTTCAAAGACGAGTTTTGGTCACGGGCCCAAGGATAATTCTTCGCGCCGCCATACCAATTGACTCAAACATAGGTGGCTCCGGCCACCGCCCTCTCCTGAGAGAGGCCAGAGCTTGCCCTGTTTCATGTGGTTGTTTGTGTTTGAGTTGTTTCTGTTCTGTTGTGTGTGTGTGTGTTGCCGCGTCGGTCCTCTCGTTCTTTTGGCCTTGCTTTCCGTTTCTTTTTGAGCGTTATGTAGGGGAATGTAGCAGAAATTCAAAATTTTCCTACATGTCACCAAGATCTATCTATGGAGAAACCAGCAACGAGGGGAAGGAGAGTGCATCTACATACCCTTGTAGATCGCTAAGCGGAAGCTTTCAAGAGAACGGGGTTGAAGGAGTCGTACTCGTCGTGATCCAAATCACCGGAGATCCTAGTGCCGAACGGACGGCACCTCCGCGTTCAACACACGTACAGCCCGGTGACGTCTCCTCCTTCTTGATCCAGCAAGGGGAGAGGAGAAGTTGAGGGAGAGCTTCGGCAGCACGACGGCGTGGTGGTGGAGCTTGCAGTTCTCCGGCAGGGCTTCGCCAAGCACTACTACGGAGGAGGAGGTGTTGGGGAGGGAGAGGGCTGCGCCAGGGGCAAGGGTGAAGCTCCCATGCGCCTCCCCACTATATATAGGGGTGGAGGGGGCTGGTTTCTTGCCCTCCAAGTCCATTGGGGCGTTGGCAAAGGTGGGAGAAAAGAAATCACATCATTTCCTTCCCCACTGATTATTATCCCCCTTTTTTAGGGATCTTGATCTTATCCCTTCGGGATATGATCTTATTCCTTCTAAGGGGGGATCTTGATGTGCCTTGACCAGGGGTGTGGGGCATTTCCCCCACTACCCACGTTCATGTGGGTCCCCCCATGCAGGTGGGCCCCACTCCGGAACCTTCTAGAATCTTCCCGGTACAATACCGAAAAATCCCGAACATTTTCTGGTGGCCAAAATAGGACTTTCCATATAAAAATATTTACCTCCAAACCATTCCGGAACTCCTCGTGACATCCGGGATCTCATCCGGGACTCCGAACAACATTCGGTAACTGCACACTAATTCCCATAACAACTCTAGCGTCACCGAACCTTAAGTGTGTAGACCCTACGGGTTCGGGAACCATGCAGACATGACCGAGACAACTCTCCGGCCAATAACCAACAGCGGGATCTGGATACCCATGTTGGCTCCCACATGTTCCACGATGATCTCATCGGATGAACCATGATGTCAAGGACTCAATCAATCCCGTATACAGTTCCCTTTGTCTAGCGGTATAGTACTTGCCCGAGATTTGATCGTCGGTATCCTGATACCTTGTTCAATCTCGTTACCGGCAAGTCTCTTTACTCGTTTCGTAACACATCATCCCGTGATCAACCCCTTGGTCACATTGTGCACACTATGATGATGTCCTACCGAGTGGGCCCAGAGATACCTCTCCGTTACACGGAGTGACAAATCCCAGTCTCGATTCGTGCCAACCCAACAGACACTTTCGGAGATACCTGTAGTGCACCTTTATAGCCACCCAGTTACGTTGTGACGTTTGGTACACCCAAAGCATTCCTACGGTATCCGGTAGTTGCACAATCTCATGGTCTAAGGAAATGATACTTGACATTAGAAAAGCTTTAGCATACGAACTACACGATCTTTAGTGCTAGGCTTAGGATTGGGTCTTGTCCATCACATCATTCTCCTAATGATGTGATCCCGTTATCAACGACATCCAATGTCCATGGTCAGGAAACCGTAACCATCTATTGATCAACGAGCTAGTCAACTAGAGGCTTACTAGGGACATGGTGTTGTCTATGTATCCACACATGTATCTGAGTTTCCTATCAATACAATTATAGCATGGATAATAACGATTATCATGAACAAGGAAATATAATAATAACTAATTTATTATTGCCTCTAGGGCATATTTCCAACAGTCTCCCACTTGCACTAGAGTCAATAATCTAGTTCACATCGCCATGTGATTAACACTCACAGGTCACATCGCCATGTGACCAACATCCAAAGAGTTTACTAGTGTCATTAAACTAGTTCACATCATCATGTGATTAAGACTCAATGAGTTCTGGGGTTTGATCATGTTTTGCTTGTGAGAGAGGTTTTAGTCAACGGGTCTGCAACATTCAGATCTGTATGTACTTCGCAAATCTCTAGGTCATGTTGTAAATGTTGCTTCCACGCTCTACTTGGAGCTATTCCAAATGGTTGTTCCACTATGCGTATCCGTTTTGCTACTCAGAGTCATTCGGGTAGGTGTTAAAGCTTGCATCAACGTAACCCTTTACGTCGAACTCTTTATCACCTCCATAATCGAGAAACATATCCTTATTCCTCTAAGGATAATTTTGACCGCTATCTGGTGATCCACTCCTTGATCACCTTTGTACCCTCTTGCCAGATATGTAGCAAGGCACACATCAGGTGCGGCACACAACATAGCATACTGTAGAGCCTACGTCTAAAGCATAGGGGACGACCTTCGTCCTTTCTCTCTTTTCTGCTGTGGTCGAGCTTTAGGTCTTAACTACATACCTTACATCTCAGGCAAGAACTCCTTCTTTGACTGATCCATCTTGAACACCTTCAAGATCATGTCCAGGTATATGCTCATTTGAAAGTACCATTAAGCGTTTTTGGTCTATCCCTATAGATCTTGATCCTCAATGTTCAAGTAGCTTAATCCAGGTTTTTTCACTTGAAAAACACTTTTCAAATAACCCTATATGCTTTCCAGAAATTCTACATCATTTCTGATCAATAATATGTCAACAACATATACTCATCAGAAATTCTATAGTGCTCCCACTCACTTCTTTGGAAATACAAGTTTCTCATAAACTTTGTATAAACCCAAAATCTTTGATCATCTCATCAAAGCGTATATTCCAACTCCGAAATGCTTGCTCTAGTCCATGGAAGGATCACTGGAGCTAGCATACCTTTTAGCATCCTTAGGATCGACAAAACCTTTCTGATTGTATCACATACAACCTTTCCTTACGGAAATTGGTAAGGAAACTCGTTTTTGACATCCATCTGCCAGATTTCATAAATGCAGCTAATGCTAACATGATTCCGATGGACATAAGCTTCGCTACGGATGAGAAAATCTCATCGTAGTCAACTCCTTGAACTTGTGAAAAACTCTTCACCACAAGTCGAGCTTCATAGACGGTGACATTATCGTCCATGTCCGTCTTCTTCTTAAAGATCCATTTATCTCAATGGCTTGCCGATCATCGGGCAAGTCCACCAAAGTCCATGCTTTGTTCTGATACATGGATCCTATCTCGGATTTCATGGCTTCTAACCATTTGTCAGAATATGGGCCCACCATCGCTTCTCCATAGCTCGTAGGTTCATTGTTGTCTAGCAACATGACCTTCAAGACAGGATCACCGTACCACTCTGAAGTAGTACGCGTACTTGTTGTCCTACGAGGTTCGGTAGTGACTTGATCCTGAAGCTTCATGATCACTATCATAAGCTTCTACTTCAATTGGTGTAGGTGCCACAGGAACAACTTCCTGTGCCCGGCTACACACCAGTTGAAGTGATGGTTCAATAACCTCATCAAGTCTCCACCATCCTCCCACTCAATTCTCGAGACAAACCTTTCCTCGAGAAAGGACCCGATTCAAGAAACAATCCCTATTGATTTCGGATCTGAATTAGGAGGTATACCCAACCATTTTGGGTATCCTATGAAGATGCATTTTATCCGCTTTGGGCTCGAGCTTATCAACCTAAAACTTTTTCACATAAGCGTTGCAGCCCCAAACCTTTTAAGAAACGACAACTTAGGTTTCTCCAAACGGTGTCGTCTCAACGGAATTACGTGGTACCCTATTAAAGTGAGTGTGGTTGTCTCTAATGCCTAACCCATAAACGATAGTGGTAATTCGATAAGAGACATCATGGTATGCACCATATCCAATAGGGTGCAGTTATGATGTTTGGACACACCATCACACTATGGTGTTCCAGGCGGTATTGGTTGTGAAACAATCTCCACAATGTCTTAATTGTGTGCCAAACTCGTAACTCAGATACTCATCTCTATGATCATATCATAGACATTTTATCCTCTTGTCACAATGATCTTCAACTTCACTCTGAAATTACTTGAACCATTCAATAATTCAGACTTGTGTTTCATCAAGTAAATATACTCAACATCTACTCGAATCATCTGTTAAGTAAGAACATAACGATATTCACTGCATGCCTCAGCACTCATTGGACTGCACACATCAAAATGTGTTACTTCCAACAAGTTGCTATCTTGTTCCATCTACTGAAAACGAGGCTTTTTAGTCATCTTGCCCATGTGGTAAGATTTGCATATCTCAAGTGATTCAAAATCATGTGAGTCCAAACGATCCATCTGCATGGAGTTTCTTCATGCGTATACACCAATAGACATTGTTCACATGTCTCAAACTTTTCAAAAACGAGTGAGTCCAAAGATCCATCAACATGGAGCTTCTTCATGCGTTTTATACCAATATGACTTATATGGCAGTGCCACAAGTAAGTGGTACTATCATTACTATCTTATATCTTTTGGCATGAAAATGTGTATCACTACGATCGAGATTCAATAAACCATTCCTTTAGGTGCAAGACCGTTGAAGGTATTATTCAAATAAATAGAGTAACCATTATTCTCCTTAAATGAATAACCGTATTGTGATAGACATAATCCAATCATGTGTATGCTTAACGCAAACACCAAATGACAATTATTCAGGTTTAATACTAATCTTGATGGTAGAGGGAGCGTGCGATGTTTGATCACATCAAACTTGGAAACACTTCCAACACATATCGTCAGCTCACCTTTAGCTAGTCTCCGTTTATTCCGTAGCTCTTTTATTTCGAGTTACTAACACTTAGCAACCGAACCGGTATCTTAATACCCTGGTGCTACTAGGAGTACTAGTAAAGTACACATTAACATAATGTATATCCAATATACTTCCATCGACCTTGCAAGCCTTCTCATCTACCAAGTATCTAGGATAATTCTGCTCCAGTGGTTGTTCCCCTTATTACAGAAGCACTTAGTCTCGGGTTTGGGTTCAACCTTGGGTTTCTTAACTAGAGCAACAGCTGATTTGTCGTTTCATGAAGTATCCCTTCTTGCCCTTGCCCTTCTTGAAACTAGTGGTTTCACCAACCATCAACAATTGATGCTCCTTCTTGATTTCTACTTTCGCGGTGTCAAACATCGCGAATACCTCAAGGATCATCATATCTATCCCTAATATGTTATAGTTCATCACGAAGCTCTAGCAGCTTGGTGGCAATGACTTTGGAGAAACATCACTATCTCATCTGGAAGATCAACTCCCACTTGATTCAAGTGATTGTTGCACTCAGACAATCTGAGCACAAGCTCAACGATTGAGCTTTTCTCCCTTAGTTTGCAGGCTAAGAAAAAACATCGGAGGTCTTATACCTCTTGACATGGGCACGAGCCTGAAATCCCAATTTCAGCCCTCGAAACATCTCATGTTCCGTGATGTTTCGAAAACGTCTTTGGTGCCTCAACTCTAAACCGTTTAACTGAACTATCACATAGTTATCAAAACGTGTATGTCCGATGTTCGCAACATCCACAAACGACGTTTGGGGTTCAACACACTGAGCGGTGCATTAAGGACATAAGCTTTCTACTGTCCGCATAATCGCTACGGTCAACTTTCAACTATATTTTCTCTAGGAACATATCTAAACAGTGGAACTAAAGCGTGAGCTTACGACATAATTTGCAAAGATCTTTTGACTATGTTCAGGATAATTAAGTTCATCTTATGAACTCCCACTCAGATAGACATCCCTCTAGTCATCTAAGTGATTACATGATCCGAGTCAACTAGGCCGTGTCCGATCATCACGTGAGACGGACTAGTCATCATCGGTGAACATCTTCATGTTGATCGTATCTACTATACGACTCATGCTCGACCTTTCGGTCTCTTGTGTTCCGAGGCCATGTCTGTACATGCTAGGCTCGTCAAGTCAACCTAAGTGTTTCGCGTGTGTAAATCTGGCTTACACCCGTTGTATGTGAACGTAAGAATCTATCACACCCGATCATCACGTGGTGCTTCGAAAGAACGAACTTTCGCAACGGTGCACAGTTAGGGGGAACACTTTCTTGAAATTTTAATGAGGGATCATCTTATTTACTACCGTCATTCTAAGCAAATAAGATGCAAAAACATGATAAACATCACATGCAATCAAATAGTGACATGATATGGCCAATATCATTTTGCTCCTTTTGATCTCCATCTTCGGGGCTCCATGATCATCATCGTCACCGGCATGACACCATGATCTCCATCATCGTGTCTCCATGAAGTTGTCTCGCCAACTTATTACTTCTACTACTATGGCTACCGGTTAGCAATAAAGAAAAGTAATTACATGGCGTTGTTCAATGACATGCATGTCATACAATAAATAAAGACAACTCCTATGGCTCCTGCCGGTTGTCATACTCATCGACATGCAAGTCATGATTCCTATTACAAGAACATGATCAATCTCATACATCACATATCAATCATCACATTCTTCTTGGCCATATCACATCACATAGCATACCCTGCAAAAACAAGTTAGACGTCCTCTAATTGTTGTTTGCATGTTTTACGTGGCAGCTATGGATTTCTAGCAAGAACGTTTCTTACCTACGCAAAAGCCACAACGTGAGATGCCAATTGCTATTTACCCTTCATAAGGACCCTTTTTCATCGAATCCGTTCCGACTAAAGTGGGAGAGACTGGCACCCTCTAGCCACCTTATGCACCAAGTGCATGTCAGTCGGTGGAACCTGTCTCACGTAAGAGTACGTGTAAGGTCGGTCCGGGCCGCTTCATCCCACAATACCATCGAAACAAGATTGGACTAGTAACGGTAAGCATATTTAACAAAATCAATGCCCACAACTACTTTGTGTTCTACTCGTGCAAAGAATCTACGCAATAGACCTAGCTCTGATACCACTGTAGGGGAACGCAGCAGAAATTCAAAATTTTCCTACGTGTCACCAAGATCTATCTATGGAGAAACCAGCAACGAGGGGAAGGAGAGTGCATCTACATACCCTTGTAGATTGCTAAGCGGAAGCATTCAAGAGAACGGGGTTGAAGGAGTCGTACTCGTCGTGATCCAAATCACCGGAGATCCTAGTGCCGAACGGACGGCACCTCCGCGTTCAACACACGTACAACCCGGTGACGTCTCCTCCTTCTTGATCCAGCAAGGGGAGAGGAGAACTTGAGGGAGAGCTCCGGCAGCACGACGGCGTGGTGGTGGAGCTTGCAGTTCTCCGGCAGGGCTTCGCCAAGCACTACTACTACGGAGGAGGTGTTGGGGAGGGAGAGGGCTGCGCCAGGGGCAAGGGTGAAGCTCCCATGCGCCTCCCCACTATATATAGGGGTGGAGGGGGCTGGTTTCTTGCCCTCCAAGTCCATTGGGGTGTTGGCAAAGGTGGGAGGAAAGAAATCACATCATTTCCTTCCCCACCGATTGTTATCCCCCTTTTTTAGGGATCTTGATCTTATCCCTTCGGGATATGATCTTATTCCTTCTAAGGGGGGATCTTGATGCGCCTTGACCAGGGGTGTGGGGCCTTTCCCCCACTACCCACGTTCATGTGGGTCCCCCCATGCAGGTGGGCCCCACTCCGGAACCTTCTAGAACCTTCCCGGTACAATACCGAAAAATCCCGAACATTTTCCGGTGGCCAAAATACGACTTTCCATATATAAATCTTTACCTCCGGACCATTCCGGAACTCCTCGTGACATCCGGGATCTCATCCGGGACTCCGAACAACATTCGGTAACTGCACACTAATTCCCATAACAACTCTAGCGTCACCGAACCTTAAGTGTGTAGACCCTACGGGTTCGGGAACCATGCAGACATGGCCGAGACAACTCTCTGGCCAATAACCAACAGCGGGATCTGGATACCCATGTTGGCTCCCACATGTTCCACGATGATCTCATCGGATGAACCACGATGTCAAGGACTCAATCAATCCTGTATACAATTTCCTTTGTCTAGCGGTATAGTACTTGCCCGAGATTCGATCGTCGGTATCCTGATACCTTGTTCAATCTCGTTACCGGCAAGTCTCTTTACTCGTTCCGTAACACATCATCCCGTGATCAACCCCTTGGTCACATTGTGCACATTATGATGATGTCCTACTGAGTGGGCCCAGAGATACCTCTCCGTTACACGGAGTGACAAATCCCAGTCTCGATTCGTGCCAACCCAACAGACACTTTCGGAGATACCTGTAGTGCACCTTTATAGCCACCCAGTTACGTTGTGATGTTTGGTACACCCAAAGCATTCCTACGGTATCCGGGAGTTGCACAATCTCATGGTCTAAGGAAATGATACTTGACATTAGAAAAGCTTTAGCATACGAACTACACGATCTTTAGTGCTAGGCTTAGGATTGGGTCTTGTCCATCACATCATTCTCCTAATGATGTGATCCCGTTATCAACGATATCCAATGTCCATGGTCAGGAAACCGTAACCATCTATTGATCAACGAGCTAGTCAACTAGAGGCTTACTAGGGACATGGTGTTGTCTATGTATCCACACATGTATCTGAGTTTCCTATCAATACAATTATAGCATGGATAATAACGATTATCATGAACAAGGAAATATAATAATAACTAATTTATTATTGCCTCTAGGGCATATTTCCAACACGTTAGCCGTTGGTCTAGAAGCCGTGTGGTTGATGAAGCGGTACTACCGCTGGTGGCGAGCGGTACTACCGCTCTTAGCGGTACTACCGCCCTCCAGCGTGGCTACCGCTCCTAGCGGTACTACAGCCCTCCAGCGTGGTACTACCACTGTGAGGCGCGGGCTGGGGGTTATATCGGGGGCAGGGGGAGTTTCTTCTCCCCCATACCCATTCGCTCGCCCCCTTCGCCCTGTTCATCTCTCTCTTCAGCAACCGGCGCCGCGGGAGGGCTCCGGCAGATCTCCCTCTCCAAGGCGCTCCTCTCCGTTTCCTCCGGTGGAATCGATCCCCACCTTGTCCTCTTGCCATTGATGCCGGTATTGCCCCCGCTGCCTGTTTCCTTTTGTCTAGATTTCCAATCTAGCTTTCTAGGGGCAATAGCAGTTGCATCTCTAGATTTTTGTCCAGATCTAGGCTTGAGTAGGATGGAGAATGCTTCTAGACTGTTTGGATTAGTCTTTGGTTGGAGTATTTTTGAATTTGGTAGGACGGTAGTACCGGATCTGACCTCGGTAGTAGGAAACTGCTGTTTCCCCACCTCGAGCGGTACTACCGCTCTCCCAGAGCGGTACTACCGCTGAGAGCGGTACTACCGCTCTCTCTAGAGTGGTACTACCGCTTGGAGCGGTACTACCGCTCAAGGGTCACGGTACTACCGCCTTCTACTAGGTTCCATCATACTCCTACCTCTCAGTGATCCTCTTTGTTCGTGTTTGTGGCTTACGCTCGTTCTTTCTAGTTGTTTGCGTGTTTGTGTGTGTGGTTCCAGGTGATGAGGTTCCTGAGCATCAGGCTCGTCGTGTCAACCCCGGTCGTGCCTCGTCCAAGCGCTACCGCACCACTGAGCCCACTGAGCCTGCCGGAGGATCTTCTAGTGCTCCACCTCCTCCTCAACTGCAGAAGAAGCCCGGGGTCAAGCCAAAGTCAAGCAAAACCGTGCCAGAAATGCAGCCCAAGGAGTTCTGGGCAAGGCGCCGCCGCAACCCGTATGAGGTCGACCAAGATCCCACTTTGGTCAACCGACCGTTCTGGAACAGGTTCTAGTTTGCCATCTACTTTGATGTTCTCAAAGCCAAGAAGAATCTCTATGTCAACGTGCACTCCATCGACACCGAGCATATGGAGAACGATCCCGACTACTTTGGTGAAGCTCTTCAGATGTGCACTCAGCTGAACATTCTCGGGATCATGCAATTCAACAAGGACTATGATGCTGATATTATGGCCCAATTCTATGCCATGGTTCACCTTGGGACCGATCAGGACATGACTCTGACTTGGATGACAAATGGCAAGTTGCTGTCAGTCAAGTGGAAAGCTTTCATGCAGTTGATTGGGGTGGAAGATCTAGGTCTTGAGTCTTCTGTCGGCTTTCGCCCCCACTGTCGCGCCAATGCCACTCACAAGCAAGCTCTGTGGCCCTACTGCACTCTGAGGATCAACCCTAAGACGAAGAAGGAGACCTATGAGCTGCCTGCCTATCTGGATATTCTTCACCGTATCTTCAGAGAGACTCTTTTCCCTCGCATCGGGAATCTGGACCAGGTTCACTCTTATCTTGTGGACATGCTTCTCTTCTGTCAGCGGGAGAAGGTGCAGAGCACCGGAGAGTCCTTGGATATCTCTCATGTTATGTGGTCTGAGCTGGTTTCTGCTATCTCCAAGTGCCCGATTTATGGTCCGTTCATTATGCTGCTCATTGAGAAGGCCTGGGATCGTGTCTATCCCAAGGTGGTGCTGGAGATTGGAGAGTTGGTTTCTCACGATGTCAAGTGTCTGAGGAAGAAGGATAACTGGGGCACTCAGGCCCCTAGGACTGGAGTTCCTTCATCTGCTGCTGCCATGGAGACTAAGGAGGAGATTGGGGCTGAGGCTGAGGATGAAGATGATGACTACATGCCTTCTGAGGCAGAGCCCTCTTGGGCCAAGAAGCTCAAGATCAAGGTGAAGAAGCTGTTTTGCATGGAGTCTCACGGTCAGTACATGACTCATGTGGCTGAGAAGAAGGCCCGAGGTCACCACAAGGAGCTCATGCGTCAGATGGGTGCTATTGTGATTAGTGGTTCTGAGGATCAGCTTACCGAGGAGGAGGAGTGGATTCAGCAGCACTGCCCTTGGACTGATTCTGATGCTGAGCACTTCTCGGCTGACGATGGTAGCGTAGATGATCCCTATGAGATCTGATGGGTGTCCCTCGTTTGCCTTCACCTGGAGCCGTAGCAACACTCCCTCTCCTTTTTGGTGTCTCGATGCCAAAGGGGGAGAGAGTTTAGGGATTTGCGCTTTGTGTCTTCCATCTTTTGTGTTTGTGCTTTCGCTTGTTGCTTTCTTTGGTTTGTGTCAGTGAGACCTAAGTTCTGGTTCTGTCAGTAAGACCTAAGCTCGAGTCATATGGTGTGAGACATATGCTACCTTACCTTTCTGTATCATTATCTATGTCTATCTAGCTTATGAGTTCCATGCTTATCCTGTTATATATATGTTGCTCTCATATCTTGCTTAGGTAGTTGGTCTCTAAAATGTAGGGGGAGCATTGATCCTGGCATCTGTGCCGTGCAGTCCAAAGCACTTTTCTAGGTAGCACACATCCAGGGGGAGCCCTTCTACATTTTAGGACGGTTGTGCTTTTGCGCTTATCCTATATCTATCATATTGTGCAAATCCCGTATTGTCGTCAGTCCACCAAAAAGGGGGAGATTGTAAGGGCATATTTATCCCCAATATGTTTTGGTGATTGATGACAATGCTTGTGCGGACTAATCGTGTGCGTTTAGTTCTTTCATAGATTCATCCATTGGCACGAGACGATTTCCTCCCCTCGGCGTTGTAATTCAAGACGGTGTAGCTCCTTCGTTTCGTTGTTGGTGGGCTAGTTTCGTAGGAGTCACCGTACTATCAAGAGGGGATCCACTTTGGTAAGACTTGGGTGGAATCACACGTACACATCCTTATCACACCCGTCGTCTTTCCTTCCGCATCTCTGGAGCTGCCGTTTTCCCCTAGCTATGCTTTGCTCTGCCCTAGCGGTAGTACCATGACCACAGCGGTAGTACCGCCGAAGCTCCCCAGCGATAGTATCGCTCTCAGAGCGGTAGTACCGCTCCAAGCGGTAGTACCGCTTGGGTTTTTCGGCCGTAGTACCGCTGTGCGTCTGGGCTACTTCCGCCTCGATTCTCGAACGAAGTTTTTCATGTCGGGTTTTGCGGCACTAAGGGTGGTAGTAGGAGCGGTAGTACCGCCCTAAGCGGTAGTACCGCTCTTCCCTAGCGGTAGTACCGCCCTGGGGTCAGGGCCCCGGGCAGCGCGGCAGTACCGCTGGGTCGAGCGGTAGTACTGCCCGGAGCGGTAGTACCGCCCTTCCCTAGCGGTAGTACCGCTCTGTGCGGGGCTGGCGAGTGGGATAACGGTTGGTTTGTTCCTCCCACTATAAAAGGGGGTCTTCTTCCCCAAAGTTGACCTACCTCTTTCCCCCAAAGCTCCATTGTTGCTCCAAGCTCCATTTTCGCCCGATCTCTCTCCCTAGCCAATCAAACTTGTTGATTTGCTCGGGATTGGTTGAGAAGGCCCAGATCTACACTTCCACCAAGAGAAATTTGATTCCCCCCACTTATCCCTAGCGGATCTTGTTACTCTTGGGTGTTGAGCACCCTAGACGGTTGAGGTCACCTCGAAGCCATACTCCATTGTGGTGAAGCTTCGTGGTGTTGTTGGGAGCCTCCAAGTGTTGTGGAGATAGCCCCAATCTTGTTTGTAAAGGTCCGGTTGCCGCCTTCAAGGGCTCCAATAGTGGAATCACGACATCTCGCATTGTGTGAGGGCGTGAGGAGATTACGGTGGCCCTAGTGGCTTCTTGGGGAGCATTGTGCCTCCACACCGCTCTAACGGAGACGTACTTCCCCTTAAAAGGAAGGAACTTCGGTAACACATCCTCGTCTCCACCGGCTCCACTCTTGGTTATCTTGTCCCTTTACTTTTGGAAGCTTACTTGAGTTATATCCATTGCTTGCTTGTGTGCTTATTGTCTTTGCATCATATAGGTTGTCCACGTAGTTGCACATCTAGACAACCTATTTCATTGCAAGTTTTAATTTGTTAAAGAAAAGTCTAAACATTGTTAGTTGCCCATCCGAGTTTTAGCTCTTATCATACCAAAATGTTTGGAAAAACATCACCTGTATGTCAATGTCACTTGCATTCATGACAAAAGTGCTGGTAAGTGTCCATCCGATTTTTAGCTCTTATCATACCACCATGAACAGGAAAGTCTAAAAAAATTTCAAGAAAAATTTGGTGCCAAAGAAATGTAAATGTTTTAAGTGCTTGCCAAGTTTCATGAGGGAATGACATTCGTGGAAGTCGTGGCAAAAAAATAGTCTATTTTTGAGTGTTGACTATTTTTTTTGCCACGACTTCCATGAATGTCATTCCCTGATGAAACTTGGCAATCACTTAAAACATTTACAATTCTTTCGCACCAAATTTTTCTTGAATTTTTTGAAGTTTTTTAGACTTTCATGTTCATGGTGGTATGATAAGAGCTAAAACTCGGATGGGCACTTACCAACACTTTTGTCCTGAATGCAAGTGACATTGACATACAGGTGATGTTTTTCCAAACATTTTGGTATCTTATTTGCATTTATCTGATTTAGTTTGAATTAGTTATGAAGTTTTCAAAGTTATGGTCAAATGGTCAAAGGGCAAAATCACAAGATGACAAAGTGGGTCGGGCAAGACCACATGTTTTCAAAAACTAGGGGAATTCGGTTGAGGGGGGCACAACTAAGGGTATAAATACAATTATCCCTTGAAAAAATGCCTTGTCCTAAAGATATCAAAGGTATAAGAAGTTTCCTTGGTCATGCTGGTTTCTATAGGAGATTTATTAAGGACTTCTCTAGAATTTCTAGGCCTCTTACTAATCTCTTACAAAAAGCTGTTCCATTTGTTTTTGATGATGATTGTGTAGAAGCATTTGAAATACTTAACAAAGCCTTAATGCCTGCACCTATTGTTCAACCACCTAACTGGAACCTACCCTTTGAAATTATGTGTGATGCTAGTGATTATGATGTTGGTGATGTTCTAGGACAAAGAATTGATAAGAAATTAAATGTTATCCATTATGCTAGTAAAACTCTAGACAATGCTCAAATAAATTATGCTACTACTGAAAAGAAATTTTTAGCAGTTGTATTTGCTTGTGACAAGTTCACATCTAATATTGTTGATTCCAAAGTTAATGTTCACACGGATCAAGCTGCTATTAAATATCTTATGGAAAAGAAAGATGCTAAACCTAGACTCTTAGGTGGGTTCTCTTGCTACATGAATTTGATTTACGTATTATTATTAGAAAGGGAGCTGGGAACCCCCTAGCAGACAACTTGTTAGAAAATATTCTTGATGACCACTACCTATTGATGATAGCTTTCCTGATGAACAGCTAGCTGTTATAAATGCTTGTCATAGTACTCCATGGTATGCAGACTATGCTAATTATATTGTTGCTAAATTTATACCACCTAGTTTCACAAACCAACAAAAGAAAAAGGTTTTCTATGATTTATTACACTACTTTTGGGATGACGCACACCTTTATAAAGAAGGAGTAGATGGTGTTATTAGACGTTGTGTATCTGAGCACGAATAGGAACATATCCTACGCAAGTGTCACTCTGAGGCCTACGGAGGACACCATGCTAGAGATAGAACTGCACATTAGGTATTACAATCTGGTTTTTATTGGCCTACCCTTTTCAAGGATGCTCGTAAGTTGTCTTGCCTTGTGATGAATGTCAAAGAATTGGTAATATTAGTAGACATCAGGAAATGCTTATGAATTATTCCCTTGTTATTGACCATTTGATGTTTGGGGATTTGATTATATGGACCTTTTCCTTCCTCCAATGGGTATACACATATTTTGGTTGCTGTTGATTATGTTACTAAGTGGGCAGTAACTATTCCAACTAGTAGTGGTGATCATAACACCTCCATTAAAATGCTTAAGGAAGTTATTTTCCCGAGGTTTGGAGTCCCTAGATATTTAATGACTGATGGTGGTTCACACTTTATTCATGGTGCCTTCCATAAATTGCTTGCTAAGTATGATGTTAACCTTATAATTGCATCTCCTTATCATCCTCAGTCTAGTGGTCAAGTAGAATTAAGTAATAGAGAAATAAAACTGATCTTGCAAAAGACTATTACTAGATCTAGAAAGGATTGGTCTAAGAAACTTGATGATGCATTATGGGCTTATAGAACTGCTTATAAAAAATCCTATGGGTATGTCTCCATATAAAATGGTTTATGGAAAAGCATGTCATTTACCTCTTGAATTAGAACATAAAGCTTATTGGGCAATTAAAGAGCTCAACTATGATTTCAAACTTGCCGATGAGAAGAGGTTATTTGACATTAGCTCACTTGATGAATGGAGAACCCAAGCCTATGAGAATGCCAAATTGTTTAAAGAAAAAGTCAAAAGATGGCATGGCAAAAGGATACAAAAGCGTGAATTCAATGTAGGTGATCATGTCTTGCTATACAATTCTCATTTAAGATTTTTTGCAGGAAAACTTCTCTCTAAATGGAAAGGGCCTTACATTATCGAGGAAGTTTATCGCTCCGGTGCCATCAAAATGAACAATGCCGAGGGTACCAACCCGAAGGTGGTGAATGGGCAAAGAATCAAGCTTATATCTCACGTACTCCCATAATGTTGAAACCAATATTATTAATACCATAACACCGGAGGAGTACATAAGGGAGACCTACCAGAAGGCTCCAGACCTGCAAAAAGGAATAGGTATGTGATACAGTAAGCAAAACTTTCTCAAAGGCAATTTTCTCCATTTTGGAATGTTTAAAAATTAGGAAAATAAGAAGCAGTTCAAAAAGTGCACAAGGAGGAGACTAGCCATGCGGGCGCGCCCTACCCCCTGGGTGCACCTCCTAGGCTTGTGGCCACCTCATGTGCCCTCTGGACTCCATTTTCTTGCAGTATACTTCTTTTGGTAAATAAAAATTCATTATATAATCTCCCTAACGTTTTGACCACCGTACCATGACAATATCCTCTATTCTTGTTTCGAGCTATTTTCCTAACAAATCTAGATCGCCATGATGTCTCCAAGTGCCCCTAAGGACAAGTTCTTCAAGAAGGTCATCAACCCGTACCTTGCGGAGGTGCTGCAAAACCCTCAAACCATCAAGATGCACGAGGGGTGCTTCACATCCGTGATGGCCAAGGAGGACCGAAAGCGTGGAGTCTAGGCTCGAAGCGGTGGAGCAAGAAGTGTTCAAGTGCAAAGGGATGTGATACGTCTCCAACGTATCTACTTTTGCAAACTCATTTGCCCTTGTTTTGGACTCTAACTTGCATGCTTTGAATAGGAACAAACCCGGACTAACGCTGTTTCAGCATAATTGCCATGGTGTTATTTTTGTGCAAAAATAAAAGTTCTTGGAATGACCTTGAACACGGAGATGATTTTTGGAATTAATAAAAAATATTGGTGAAAGAATCAAGCGAAGGGGCCCCACACCCTAGTCACAAAGGTGGGGGGGGGGGGCACCCACCCCCTGGGGCGTGCCATCCGTCCTTTTGGTCCCCCTAGACCTCCACCGACCTCATCTCCAACTCCATATATTCACATTCGGGGAGAAAAAACCAGAGAGAAGGATTCATCACGTTTTACGATATGGAGCCGCCGCTAAGCCCTGTTCTTCCTAGGGAGGGCAGATCTGGAGTCCGTTCGGGGCTCTGGTGTAACGCCCCGAGACCGACGCTCCAGATGCCTTCCATGTTTTCTGAGCTTTGCCGTGTGTTTTATTTGCTTGTTGCATTGCATCATGTCATCATGCCATCATGTCATTTAATTTTTACAACTCTTCTAAATAAATTGTATGGATTTTTCGATCCATTTAAATCGAGGGAATTCACTTGTGATTTCTCTTTATAACATATTAAAGCCTCTCAATATTATTAGGGAGCTATATTAAATATTCCACTAATTCGGAATCACCCATAAACACACTTGAAAAATAATTTCGTTTCATTTCTGCTTCAAGTTTGGTCTCCAACCTTGCCATGTATTCTTTTATCATATTCCGGAGCTCCACCAAAAACCCGAACATTTTTGGACCTTCCCAAACCTCACTTCCTATTCAAATCATTTGAATTTAAATCAAATGAGTTTGAATTTAAACTTTCGGTCATGCCCACTTCTATTTTTCTTGGATCAAGCTCATTTTTGTGAGTCCGGGAAAATTATCCGCACGTCCAACTTCTTCCCCAACACCTCCTTCCTTCTTATTTTCTTCTTTGTTATTTTCTGTTTTAGAAAATAAGAGAGAGGGAGAAGGGAGCTCAGCCAGGCCTCTTAGGCCCGACCAACTAAGCTGGCCCAAGGCCCAGTTGCGCTTTTAACCCGAGCCTCATCCCGATCGATCCCCTTGTCCTCCCTCCAGCGCCGCACACCCGCATCTCTCCCTCGATCCCCATCTCTCCCTGCTCTCCTCCCTTGCGCCGCCACTCCCTCCTCTCGATCTCCCCCTCTCCCCTGCCCGATTCCCATCTCCATCCCCTCGCTCCCTCGTCCTCCTACTCCGCCGCCACACACACACGCTCACAGCCAGTGCCGCTGGAGCTCCTTTCCCGTGCCCGATCTGCTACAAGCCGCGCCGCCGGCCAAGCCCCTCTTCCCCTCCTCGCCATCACCGCCCCAACGCCCCTCCACGCGATGCCTTCCCTTCTCCTGCTCCTCCATCGCCTGCGCCTGTGTCCTTCTCATCGCCTCCGCACCTCCAGCCGGCCACCGGAGCCCGCTCGCTGCCGCCGGGCTTCGCCTCGCCGACTGCCCCAGGACGTCGCTCCCCTGCCGTCTCCGGCGCCGCAGCACCGGAGCTGCTCCTTCCCAGCGACCCCGCGCCCCAAGTCCCTCGCCGCCTCTCTCTGCTACATCTCGTGCACCCTCGTCCTCGTCCCCGCGCCGCTCGTCGCCAAGGCAAAGTGCAGGACGCCTCCGCTCCTCCTCACCTCGTCCATGTTGTCGGGATCGCAATCAAGCCCCTCGCCGTTGTCCTCTGCTCGGGAACGAGCTCGGCCCCGCGCCCTGGCCTCGTCCCATGCCCAGATATCCCTGCGCCTCGCCGCCTGCTGCCTCCTTTGCAAGGTGAAGCCACGGCCGCGCCAAGTTCCCTGCTCCGCCTTCACACGCCGCCCGCACACGCTACCAACTGCTGTTGTTGCCTCCGTGCATCTTCACTTCTTGTGCCCGTGGACGCCAAGTTCTTTTCGGAGACCCCTCGAAGACTAGGATACACCAAGACCCGTTCGTGGATTTCGTCAAGTTCGAGCACCGATGAACGAGGGTTTTTGCCTTGCTCATTTTGGATGCGCCAAGTTCCTGTTCGAAAGTACGTCTACATGGACAAGTACCGTGGCACCGAAGACTTTTGATGCGACAAGTCCCTCTCCAACATGTACATCTACACCGCCAAGACCGGATCGACAAGTACCCCGACGTTGTGTGTACCACTACCGTCGCCCCCAAGATGTTGGATTCGTCAAGTACCTCTCCGATACGAACGTGTACAACTACTTCCTCTACGACCGCTACGAGAACGTCTACTTCCTCTACATCGTACCGAACCCGAACCGCTCCGAAACGCACGTTTCGAAGGTATAATCCCGAGATGACGACCGCCCGTGACCGAATGCATGTGTTGTATGAGATGCACCCTATGTTTGGGCCGTGTTCGAATTGTCTTTGCACATTCCTCGTTTGCCATGCCGCCGTCCCGTGGGAACCCGGAATCCGGGAGCACCCCACCATCCTTGCATGACACGCTCACGCCCACTTCTCATTTGCATCGGTATCTCACTCGAGTTATCGGGACCGGAATGTTGCCGTGGCACCATTTCCGTTTTGTCGCCGTGGCACCTTTTTCCTTCCACCATGGCGACAAATGTCTCATAACATGCTAATGTCAACCTTTTCATAAATTGCATAAACTTGTATATGTCATCCGCATCATGATAACAACATTTAAAATGTTTAAAATTGTTGTTTGCATTAAATTGCTAAATGATATGGGGATTTTCCGGAATTGTTGTTTGTTGTTTCCGGCCTCATTTAAACTTGCCTAAATAGGTGGTTTGCTCATGCTTCACCCCTTGCCATGTTTAATAACATTTAATATTGTTGGGTACATAACCAAGAGAGAACTAAATAATTGATGTGGTGTTCCGTCAATATGCAGCTCGTTGCATATTGAGCTCCACTTAATTTGTAGTATTGTTTGTTGCACTTTGCCATGCCATGCCTCATTAAACCGGACATGCATCATACTTGATTGTGCATCATGCCATGATTATGCTTGTGTGTTTACCATGTTGTTTGCTTCTTTCCGGTTTGCTTCTCTCGTTAGCTTCGGTTTCGTTCCGGAGTTGTGAGGATTCGTTCGACTACGTCCGTTTGTCTTCTTCATGGACTCGTTCTTCTTCCTATCGGGATTTCAGGCAAGATGACTATTACCCTCGATATCACTTCTATCTTTGCTTGCTAGTTGCTCCGTTCTATCGCTATGTTGCGCTACCTATCACTTGTTTGTCAAGCCACCCAAATTGCCATGCCAGCCTTTAACCTTTTTCACCCTTCCTCGCAAACCATTGTTTGGCTATGTTACCGCGTTGGCTCAACCCCTCTTATAGCGTTGTTAGTTGCAGGTGAAGTTGAAGATTGTTCCATGATGGACAGGATTATGTTGGGATAACACACTATCTCTTATTTAATTAATGCATCTATATACTTGGTAAAGGGTGGAAGACTCGGCCTTATGCCTGGTGTTTTGTTCCACTCTTGCCGCCCTAGTTTCTGTCATACCGGTGTTATGTTCCTTGATTTTGCGTTCCTTACACGGTTGGGTGATTTATGGGACCCCCTTGATAGTTCGCTTTGAATAAAACTCCTCCAGCAAGGCCCAACCTTGGTTTTAACATTTGCCACCTAAGCCTTTTTCCCTTGGGTTCTGCAGACTCAAGGGTCATCTTTATTTTAACCCCCCCGGGCCAGTGCTCCTTCGAGTGTTGGTCCAAATTGAGTAGACTGCGGGGCCACCTCGGGGAAACTTGAGGGCTGGTTTTACTCGTAGTATGTCTCATCCGGTGTGCACTGAGAACGAGATATGTGCAGCTCCTATCGGGATTTGTCGGCACATCGGACGGCTTTGCTGGTCTTGTTTTACCATTGTCGAAATGTCTTGCGAACCGGGATTCCAAGGCTGATCAGGGCTTCCCGGGAGAAGGTATATCCTTTGTTGACCATGAGAGCTTGTGATGGGCTAAGTTGGGACACCCCTGCAGGGTATATTATCTTTCGAAAGCCGTGCCCGCGGTTATGAGGCAGATGGGAATTTGTTAATGTCCGGTTGTAGATAACTTGACACCAGATACGAATTAAAACGCATCAACCGCGTGTGTAGCTGTGATGGTCTCTTTTCGGCGGAGTCCAGGAAGTGAACACGGTTTTGGGTTCTGTTTGACGTAAGTAGGAGTTCAGGATCACTTCTTGATCATTGCTAGCTTCACGACCGTTCCATTTGCTCTCTTCTCGCTCTTATTTGTGTATGTTAGCCACCATATATGCTCAGTCGCTGCTGCAACCTCACCTCATTTCCATTTCCTACCCATAAGCTTAAATAGTCTTGATCTCGTGGGTTTTGAGATTGCTGAGTCCTCGTGACTCACCAGATACTATCACCACAGTTGCAGGTGCCGATGATACCAGTGAAGATGATGCAACCGAGCTCAGATGGGTGCTCAACGAAGATCTTAGTTTTTGCTATGTTTTGTTTCTTGATGATCAGTAGTGGAGCCCAGTTGGGACGATCGGGGATCTAGCAGTTGGGTTATCTTCTTTTCTCTTGGCTTCGTCCATAGTCGGACTATATGTGTGTACTCTGAATGATGTATGATTTATTATATGTTTATTGTATGAAGTGGCGATTGTAAGCCAACTCTTTATCCCATTCTTGTTCATTACATGGGATTGTGTGAAGATGACCCTTCTTGCGACAAAACCACAATGCGATTATGCCTCTAAGTCGTGCTTCGACACGTGGGAGATATAGCCGCATCATGGGTGTTACAAGTTGGTAATCAGAGCCATCCCCGACTTAGGAGCCCCCTGCTTGATTGTTTGCTGGCGTTGTTGAGTCTAGAAAAAAAATCTTTTGAGTCTTAGGATTATATATATCGGAGAGTAGGATTCTTTTTACTCCTCAGTCCCTTCGTCGCTCTGGTGAGGTCTCCTGACGTAGATGTTTTGACTTTCCTCTCCTCAAATTTCACTAAATTTTTTTTAGGATCACGCGGGTATCTTGGAATTGTTCCGATGGTTTTGTGACGAGAACATTGTTCTTGGTGCCTCCTGTCTATTATGTGGCACTGACCCGGGGAGTTGAGCTCCGAGGTGTTGTCGTCATAATTTTATCGTTGCAGTTCTGGAATACCTGAGTTTTGCCGACATCGAATATCTCTTTTATGCAGTTGTTGGTGAGATAACCTCGACGCCACCCAGTACTGGGGCGGGAGTTCGGGAGTATTGCCATAGCTCGTATAACGGATGCTTTTCGAAGGTTGAGGTACACGATTTCCAGAGTTTTCTTGGTTATGTGTTGACAGATGGATACAACTTGGATGTAGGGATTGTTAGTTTTGGGTGAGATATATATTGCTTCCCCTGTATCCCCAACACCAGATTGCATAACCAGAAAGTTTCAAGAGTTTTATAGGTGGGAATTCAAGTAGCTCCTAGAATATCTTTTCGACAGATGCATGATACGAGATTGGGGTTTGACGTCTAGTGGTCCGCCTTTCCACGGTCGTTTTTACAGTGGTCTCGTTGTGTCTTAAAGAACCCTTGGCTATGCTGGTTCGGGGACACTTCGTTTGTCATATGCACTGCCTTGTACATGATGGTGTTGTACACTCGAGCCCGTGTGGGCCCCACCACGAAAACTTCGGACGAAATCTCTATCATATGTTTGTTCCGGCTTATTCTACAAGCCAAATCCTTTGTTTTGTTTTATTTGTGGTATTCGAGTTGCTTCGAAGTCAAATGTTGAATCCATACCTTTCCTAAACAGTGTTCTCATATTGCTTTGTGAATACTAATCCTTCTTGATCATCGAGGTTGTCATGTGAATTCTTTTCGACCGGTGTGCTTCTCTTCAAGTGGATCAGATCATTTCAACATCCGCAAGATCAATTCTAAGTTTTCTCAACGGTATCCATTCCATCTGCCCCAAGTTGCCTTCGTTTACCCGCCCTCCCACCCTTTTCTTCAAGGACTCAGATTTCTTAATCGGGTATCCATTTTATTGATGGGAAGACTCTCCATTCTTTTCCGTCAATGTTCTTATCCGGTGATTCTCAAGAAGATACTAACGGAGCTTCAAGTTTATTATTCTTCATTCTCTTTTCTTCTCCGGTGGATTTAACTCAAGCTTTCGGCGTTGATCATATCCTTTTTCCTCGTTCAAATGCTATCCCATGCCAGTGCCTCTCATAATTGTTCACCTCTCTCTATTCTTATTCGGAGTGCTCAAGATATCTCGGAAGATTCGTGTTTCCATTCTCAATCAGTTCAAGCTATTTGGAGATTATTATCTCATTCTAGTCATTTAATTCAACCGGTGCAATCTCTCTTCAAAATCGTTCAACGGTGTTTTCTTTTGAGTGGGCCCTAACCCACAGTTTTTTTCCAGGATCTTACCTGGCTCTTCTAATTTTCCCGGAGATATTCCCAAATTCATTTTGAAGTTTGATGTAAGAATGAATTATCATCAGTCATATGTCCTTCTCCAAGATCTTTCAAATTCTTTTCATCGTTGGTTCAACCTTTCTAATTTTCATCCTGGAGTATATCAACAGTCCATGGTGGTGTTTCTCGTCATCATTCTCAGCATGTGAAGACCGAAGAAGGATTTCTCCTAAATCTTGGTCCGTTCTCTTGAAGATTCATAGTTCTAGCTTAAGCCATCCTCTCATAATTGTTTTCGATTGTGAGAATTCTTTTCACCCATCCGGAGCATTTCATGAGTTGTTTCCATTTCTTTCCTTCGAAGGCCATCATGTCATAATTCTTCATTCTCAGCATGTAGCTGTCGTTCTCCAAATCTTACCGGTGCATCGTCCAAATATCCTCTAATCAGTTAATAATCTCTTCGTTCTCATGTATCTAAATCCCCTCAAGTGTCTTCATTCGTTTTCCAATTCTTCCCGGTGAATTGTGCCTTTGCTACTCCCATTTTCAATTCTTACGATGGTTCGTTCAAGATTTTCACTTCCTTCGTTATCATATCAATTCATTCACAGTTTCCAAATCCCACCGGTGGTTCCATCAATACCTTCTGAAGTGTACACTATATCTCTCTTAATCCTTTTCTACGAGAATAAGTAGTATGCCAAATTCATTGCTTGTCACCAATTTAATTTGATGAAGGATAAGCATACAATAAATCTTATTCTTATTTCCTCTAGGTGATTCAATTCTTTTCTTCTGGAGATTGTTCATGATGAAGTAATTCTCGGCTCTAGTGTTTCATCTTTTCCTTTTCTGGAGTTCCAAGTTTTCTCGGTTATATCGTCGCGAAGCTTCATCTAAATCACCGCAAGGCTTCACCTTGTGTTTTCAACCTCTCTTTCTTTCTATCATCCTTTTATTACCGCAGTTCTTCATGGAGGCTCTACATGGTGGTTCGCCAAAGATTCTTTTCATTCTCCAATTGTTCTTCAAGATTTCTCTTGAAGTTATGACCCGCCAAGCTACACTCTAAAATAAACATGGTGCTCAACACATGTTTTGTTTTGGGGAGTTCAAGTATTCTTCATCTTGCATTCCAAAGTGCAATTCCTTCTACCCTATCTTTTGAGATGGTGATTATGTCATCCTTGGCAATTTCTCTTCATGTTTCGCGATTCACATGTTGTCAAGAATGAGGTATTTTAAATCCATCAATCTCTTTGTTGGAGTTATCTTGGTATAGATTTCACCTAAAACCTTCCCTAAGGAATGTTGTATTGTGGTGCTTATCAATGATCCAAGTTTTCTCCTATCCTCTCGGCAAAAGCAGTTTTCATCTCAAGCAAGCAATTGTTTCCGTTAGTGGCCGGTTGTCACCTCATAATTTTGAGAAGTTTTCCATAAGCCCACTACAAGCTTATTTGTTTCGTTGTTGGTTTTCCAACGACTCCGTTATAACCTTCTCGGAAAAATGCTTTCCAAGCTTATTTGTGGCAGAAGTTGGCATTTTCTTCTCCATTCTGTTATTCTAATGATCTATCATCCATTATTTCTTCCGGAGGCATTGTGATATTGCTCTTTTCACTCATCATCTCGAATTGTGAAGATTATGTTCTTTTCCATGCTTATCCATTTAACTGGAGTGTCGTGTCCTCTCTTCAAGTTCTTTTCATCTTATCAAGTCTTGCATTTCTTTTCAACCGGAGTGCTGTTCGAATTTGATCTTCCTTGTTCCTTGTTTATCACGTTTCAACCAGAGTGGTTCCAATTCCTTCTTGTCCATTGTACTCGTCTTTCATAGCTTTGCAACCTCCAAGGTTCACATGGTGTTCCTTGTTTCTATTTTCTATCGTAGTGCTCTCAATTGTGTTCAACTCCATTGTGTTCTCTCTTTCAACTTTTCAACCTCTCAAGGTTCGTGGTTTCACTCGTTCGTCAAAGAAGCAACTTAGTTTTACCTCTTCTCTTCCTCTTCCGCTTCCCTCCGGTGCCATCCTAGATCTCGGGACGAGATCCTCTTGTAGTGGTGGAGTGTTGTAACGCCCCGAGACCGACGCTCCAGATGCCTTCCATGTTTTCCGAGCTTTGCCGTGTGTTTTATTTGCTTGTTGCATTGCATCATGTCATCCTGCCATCATGTCATTTAATTTTTATAACTCTTCTAAATAAATTGTATGGATTTTTCGATCCATTTAAATCGAGGGAATTCACTTGTGATTTCTCTTTATAACATATTAAAGCCTCTCAATATTATTAGGGAGCTATATTAAATATTCCACTAATTCGGAATCACCCATAAACACACTTGAAAAATAATTTCGTTTCTTTTCTGCTTCAAGTTTGGTCTCCAACCTTGCCATCTATTCTTTTATCATATTCCGGAGCTCCACCAAAAATCCGAACATTTTTGGACCTTCCCAAACCTCACTTCCTATTCAAATCATTTGAATTTAAATCAAATGAGTTTGAATTTAAACTTTCAGTCATGCCCACTTCTATTTTTCTTGGATCAAGCTCATTTTTGTGAGTCCGGGAAAATTATCCGCATGTCCAACTTCTTCCCCAACACCTCCTTCCTTCTTCTTTTCTTCTTTGTTATTTTCTGTTTTAGAAAATAAGAGAGAGGGAGATGGGAGCTCAGCTAGGCCTCTTAGGCCCGACCAACTAAGCTGGCCCAAGGCCCAGTCGCGCTTTTAACCCTAGCCTCATCCCGATCGATCCCCTCGTCCTCCCTCCAATGCCGCACACCCGCATCTCTCCCTCGATCCCCATCTCTCCCTGCTCTCCTCCCTTGCGCCGCCACTCCCTCCTCTCGATCTCCCCCTCTCCCCTGCCCGATTCCCATCTCCATCCCCTCGCTCCCTCGTCCTCCTACTCCGCCGCCACACACACACGCTCACAGCCAGCGCCGCTGGAGCTCCTTCCCCGCGCCCGATCTGCTACAAGCCGCGCCGCCGGCCAAGCCCCTCTTCCCCTCCTCACCATCGCCGCCCCAACACCCCTCCACGCGACGCCTTCCCTTCTCCTGCCCCTCCATCGCCTGTGCCTGTGTCCTTCTCGTCGCCTCCGCACCTCCAGCCGTCCACCGGAGCCCGCTCGCTGCCACCGGGACTCGCCTCGCCGGCTGCCTAGGACGTCGCTCACCTGCCATCTCCGGCGCCGCAGCACCGGAGCTGCTCCTTCCCAGCAACCCCGAGCCCCAAGTCCCTCGCCGCCTCTCTCTGCTACATCTCGTGCGCTCTCGTCCTCGTTCCCGCGCCGCTTGTCGCCAAGGCCAAGTGCAGGACGCCTCCGCTCCTCCTCACCTCGTCCGCGTCGTCGGGATCGCGTCAAGCCCCTCGCCGTTGTCCTCTGCTCGGGAACGAGCTCAGCCCCGCGCCCTGGCCTCGTCCCATGCCCAGATATCCCTGCGCCTCGCCGCCTGCTGCCTCCTCCGCAAGGTGAAGCCACGGCCGCGCCAAGTTCCCTGCTCCGCCTCCACATGCCGCCCGCACATGCTACCAACTGCTGTTGTTGCCTCCGTGCATCTTCACTTCCTGTGCCCATGGACGCCAAGTTCTTTTCGGAGACCCCTCGAAGACCAGGATACACAAGAACCCGTTCGTGGATTTCGTCAAGTTCAAGCACCGCTGAACGAGGGTTTTTGCCTTGCTCATTTTGGATGCGCCAAGTTCCTGTTTGAAAGTACGTCTACATGGACAAGTACCGTGGCACCGAAGACTTTTGATGCGACAAGTCCCTCTCCAACGTGTACATCTACACCGCCAAAACCGGACCGACAAGTACCCCGACGTTGTGTGTACCACTACCGTCACCCCGAAGATGTTGGATTCGTCAAGTACCTCTCCGAGACGAACGTGTACAACTACTTCCTCTATGACCGCTACGAGAACGTCTACTTCCTCTACATCGTACCGAACCCGAACCGCTCCGAAACGCACGCTTCGAAGGTATAATCCCGAGATGACGACCGCCCGTGATCGAATGCATGTGTTGTATGAGATGCACCCTATGTTTGGGCCGTGTTCGAATTGTCTTTGCACATTCCTTGTTTGCCATGCCACCGTCCCGTGGGAACCCGGAATCTGGGAGCACCCCACCATCCTTGCATGACACGCTCACGCCCACTTCTCGTTTGCATCGGTATCTCACTCGAGTTATCGGGACCGGAATGTTGCCGTGGCACCATTTCCGTTTCGCCGCCGTGGCACCTTTTTCCTTCCGCCATGGCGACAAATGCCTCGTAACATGCTTATGTCAACCTTTTCATAAATTGCATAAACTTGTATATGTCATCCGCATCATGATAACAACATTTAAAATGTTTAAAATTGTTGTTTGCATTAAATTGCTAAATGATATGGGGATTTTCCGGAATTGTTGTTTGTTGTTTCCGGCCTCATTTAAACTTGCCTAAATAGGTGGTTTGCTCATGCTTCACCCCTTGCCATGTTTAATAACATTTAATATTGTTGGGTACATAACCGAGAGAGAACTAAATAATTGATGTGGTGTTCCGTCAATATGCAACTCGTTGCATATTGAGCTCCACTTAATTTGTAGTATTGTTTGTTGCACTTTGCCATGCCATGCCTCATTAAACCGGACATGCATCATACTTGATTGTGCATCATGCCATGATTATGCTTGTGTGTTTACCATGTTGTTTGCTTCTTTCCGGTTTGCTTCTCTCGTTAGCTTCGGTTTCATTCCGGAGTTGTGAGGATTCGTTCGACTACGTCCGTTTGTCTTCTTCATGGACTCGTTCTTCTTCCTATCGGGATTTCAGGCAAGATGACTATTACCCTCGATATCACTTCTATCTTTGCTTGCTAGTTGCTCCGTTCTATCGCTATGTTGCGCTACCTATCACTTGTTTGTCAAGCCACCCAAATTGCCATGCCAGCCTTTAACCTTTTTCACCCTTCCTCGCAAACCATTGTTTGGCTATGTTACCGGATTGGCTCAGCCCCTCTTATAGCGTTGTTAGTTGCAGGTGAAGTTGAAGATTGCTCCATGATGGACAGGATTATGTTGGGATAACACACTATCTCTTATTTAATTAATGCATCTATATACTTGGTAAAGGGTGGAAGACTCGGCCTTATGCCTGGTGTTTTGTTCCACTCTTGCCGCCCTAGTTTCCGTCATACCGGTGTTATGTTCCTTGATTTTGCGTTCCTTACACGGTTGGGTGATTTATGGGACCCCCTTGATAGTTCGCTTTGAATAAAACTCCTCCAGCAAGGCCCAACCTTGGTTTTAACATTTGCCACCTAAGCCTTTTTCCCTTGGGTTCTGCAGACTCAAGGGTCATGTTTATTTTAACCCCCCCGGGCCAGTGCTCCTTTGAGTGTTGGTCCGAACTGAGTAGACTACGGGGCCACCTCGGGGAAACTTGAGGGCTGGTTTTACTCGTAGGATGTCTCATCCGGTGTGCCCTGAGAACGAGATATGTGCAGCTCCTATCGGGATTTGTCGGCACATCGGGCGGCTTTGCTGGTCTTGTTTTACCATTGTCGAAATGTCTTGCGAACTGGGATTCCGAGGCTGATCGGGTCTTCCCGGGAGAAGGTATATCCTTCGTTGACCGTGAGAGCTTGTGATGGGATAAGTTGGGACACCCCTGCAGGGTATATTATCTTTCGAAAGCCGTTCCCGCGGTTATGAAGCAGATGGGAATTTGTTAATGTCCGGTTGTAGATAACTTGACACCAGATACGAATTAAAATGCATCAACCGCGTGTGTAGCCATGATGGTCTCTTTTCGGCGGAGTCCAGGAAGTGAACACAATTTTGGGTTATGTTTGACGTAAGTAGGAGGTCAGGATCACTTCTTGATCATTGCTAGCTTCATGACTGTTCCATTTGCTCTCTTCTCGCTCTTATTTGTGTATGTTAGCCACCATATATGCTCAGTCGCTGCTGCAACCTCACCTCATTTCCATTTCCTACCCATAAGCTTAAATAGTCTTGATCTCGTGGGTTTTGAGATTGCTGAGTCCTCGTGACTCACCAGATACTATCACCACAGTTGCAGGTGCCGATGATACCAGTGCAGATGATGCAACCGAGCTCAAATGGGAGCTCAACGAAGATCTTAGTTTTTGCTATGTTTTGTTTCTTGATGATCAGTAGTGGAGCCCAGTTGGGACGATCGGGGATCTAGCAGTTGGGTTATCTTCTTTTCTTTTGGCTTCGTCCGTAGTCGGACTATATGTGTGTACTCTGAATGATGTATGATTTATTATATGTTTATTGTATGAAGTGGCGATTGTAAGCCAACTCTTTATCCCATTCTTGTTCATTACATGGGATTGTGTGAAGATGACCCTTCTTGCGACAAAACCACAATGCGATTATGCCTCTAAGTCGTGCTTTGACACGTGGGAGATATAGCCGCATCATGGGTGTTACAAGTTGGTAATCAGAGCCATCCCCGACTTAGGAGCCCCCTGCTTGATTGTTTGCTGGCATTGTTGAGTCTAGAAAAAAAATCTTTTGAGTCTTAGGATTATATATATCGGAGAGTAGGATTCTTTTTACTCCTCAGTCCCTTCGTCGCTCTGGTGAGGTCTCCTGACGTAGATGTTTTGACTTTCCTCTCCTCAAATTTCACTAAATTTTTTTAGGATCACGCGGGTATCTTGGAATTGTTCCGATGGTTTTGTGACGAGAACATTGTTCTTGGTGCCTCCTGTCTATTATGTGGCATTGACCCGGGGAGTTGAGCTCCGAGGTGTTGTCGTCATAATTTTATCGTTGCAGTTCTGGAATACCTGAGTTTTGCCGACATCGAAAATCTCTTTTATGCAGTTGTTGGTGAGATAACCTCGACGCCACCCAGTACTGGGGCGGGAGTTCGGGAGTATTGCCATAGCTCATATAACAGATGCTTTTCGAAGGTTGAGGTACACGATTTCCAGAGTTTTCTTGGTTATGTGTTGACGGATGGATACAGCTTGGATGTAGGGATTGTTAGTTTTGGGTGAGATATATATTGCTTCCCCTGTATCCCCAACACCAGATTGCATAACCAGAAAGTTTCAGGAGTTTTATAGGTGGGAATTCAAGTAGCTCCTAGAATATCTTTTTGACAGATGCATGATACGAGATTGGGGTTTGACGTCTAGTGGTCCGCCTTTCCACGGTCGTTTTTACAGTGGTCTCGTTGTGTCTTAAAGAACCCTTGGCTATGTTGGTTCGGGGACACTTCGTATGTCATGTGCACTGCCTTGTACATGATGGTGCTGTACACTCGAGCCCGTGTGGGCCCCACCACGAAAACTTCGGACGAAATCTCTATCATATGTTTGTTCCGGCTTATTCTGCAAGCCAAATCCTTTGTTTTGTTTTATTTGTGGTATTCGAGTTGCTTCGAAGTCAAATGTTGAATCCATACCTTTCCTAAACGGTGTTCTCATATTGCTTTGTGAATACTAATCCTTCTTGATCATCGAGGTTGTCATGTGAATTCTTTTCGACCGGTGTGCTTCTCTTCAAGTGGATCAAATCATTTCAACATTCGCAAGATCAATTCTAAGTTTTCTCAATGGTATCCATTCCATCTGCCCCAAGTTGCCTTCGTTTACCCGCCCTCCCACCCTTTTCTTCAAGGACTCAGATTTCTTAATCGGGTATCCATTTTATTGATGGGAAGACTCTCCATTCTTTTCCGTCAATGTTCTTATCCGGTGATTCTCAAGAAGATACTAACGGAGCTTCAAGTTTATTATTCTTCATTCTCTTTTCTTCTCCGGTGGATTTAACTCAAGCTTTCGGTGTTGATCATATCCTTTTTTCTCGTTCAAATGCTATCCCATGCCGGTGCCTCTCATAATTGTTCACCTCTCTCTATTCTTATTCGGAGTGCTCAATATATCTCGGAAGATTCGTGTTTCCATTCTCAATCAGTTCAAGCTATTTGGAGATTATTATCTCATTCTAGTCATTTAATTCAACCGGTGCAATCTCTCTTCAAAATCGTTCAACGGTGTTTTCTTTTGAGTGGGCCCTAACCCACAGGTTTTTTTTCAGGATCTTACCTGGCTCTTCTAATTTTCCCGGAGATATTCCCAAAATCATTTCGAAGTTTGATGTAAGAATGAATTATCATCAGTCATATGTCCTTCTCCAAGATCTTTCAAATTCTTTTCATCGTTGGTTCAACCTTTCTAATTTTCATCCTGGAGTATCTTAACAATCCATGGTGGTGTTTCTCGTCATCATTCTCAGCATGTGAAGACCGAAGAAGGATTTCTCCTAAATCTTGGTCCGTTCTCTTGAAGATTCATAGTACTAGCTTAAGCCATCCTCTCATAATTGTTTTCGATTGTGAGAATTCTTTTCACCCATCCGGAGCATTTCATGAGTTGTTTCCATTTCTTTCCTCCGAAGGCCATCATGTCATAATTCTTCATTCTCAGCATGTAGCTGTCGTTCTCCAAATCTTACTGGTGCATCGTCCAAATATCCTCTAATCAGTTAATAATCTCTTCGTTCTCATGTATCTAAATCCCCTCAAGTGTCTTCATTCGTTTTCCAATTCTTCCCGGTGAATTGTGCCTTTGCTACTCCCATTGTCAATTCTTATGATGGTTCATTCAAGATTTTCACTTCCTTCGTTATCATATCAATTCATTCACTGTTTCCAAATCCCACCGGTGGTTCCATCAATACCTTCTGAAGTTTACACTATATCTCTCTTAATCCTTTTCTACGAGAATAAGTAGTATGCCAAATTCATTGCTTGTCATCAATTTAATTTGATGAATGATAAGCATACAATAAATCTTATTCTTATTTCCTCTAGGTGATTCAATTCTTTTCTTCTGGAGATTTTTCATGATGAAGTAATTCTCGGCTCTAGTGTTTCATCTTTTCCTTTTCTGGAGTTCCAAGTTTTCTCGGTTATATCGTCGCGAAGCTTCATCTAAATCACCGTAAGGCTTCACCTTGTGTTTTCAACCTCTCTTTCTTTCTATCATCCTTTTATTACCGGAGTTCTTCATGGAGGCTCTACATGGTGGTTCACCAAAGATTCTTTTCATTCTCCAATTGTTCTTCAAGATTTCTCTTGAAGTTATGACCCGCCAAGCTACACTCTAAAATAAACATGGTGCTCAACACATGTTTTGTTTTGGGGAGTTCAAGTATTCTTCATCTTGCATTCCAAAGTGCAATTCCTTCTACCCTATCTTTTGAGATGGTGATTATGTCATCCTTGGCAATTTCTCTTCATGTTTCGCGATTCACATGTTGTCAAGAATGAGGTATTTTAAATCCATCAATCTCTTCGTTGGAGTTATCTTGGTATAGATTTCACCTAAAACCTTCCCTAAGGAATGTTGTATTGTGGTGCTTATCAATGATCCAAGTTTTCTCCTATCCTCTCGGCAAAAGCAGTTTTCATCTCAAGCAAGCAATTGTTTCCGTTAGTGGCCGGTTGCCACCTCATAATTTTGAGAAGTTTTCCATAAGCCCACTACAAGCTTATTTGTTTCGTTGTTGGTTTTCCAACGACTCCGTTATAACCTTCTCGGAAAAATGCTTTCCAAGCTTATTTGTGGCAGAAGTTGGCATTTTCTTCTCCATTCTGTTATTCCAATGATCTATCGTCCATTAGTTCTTCCGGACGCATTGTGATATTGCTCTTTTCACTCATCATCTCGAATTGTGAAGATTATGTTCTTTTCCATGCTTATCCATTTAACCAGAGTGTCGTGTCCTCTCTTCAAGTTCTTTTCATCTTATCAAGTCTTGCATCTCTTTTCAACCGGAGTGCTGTCCGAATTTGATCTTCCTTGTTCCTTGTTTATCGCGTTTCATCCAGAGTGGTTCCAATTCCTTCTTGTCCATTGTACTCGTCTTTCATAGCTTTGCAACCTCCAAGGTTCACATGGTGTTCCTTGTTTCTATTTTCTATCGTAGTGATCTCAATTGTGTTCAACTCCATTGTGTTCTCTCTTTCAACTTTTCAACCTCTCAAGGTTCGTGGTTTCACTCGTTCGTCAAAGAAGCAACTTAGTTTTACCTCTTCTCTTCCTCTTCCGCTTCCCTCCGGTGCCATCCTAGATCTCGGGATGAGATCCTCTTGTAGTGGTGGAGTGTTGTAACACCCCGAGACCGACGCTCCAGATGCCTTCCATGTTTTCCGAGCTTTGCCGTGTGTTTTATTTGCTTGTTGCATTGCATCATGTCATCATGCCATCATGTCATTTAATTTTTACAACTCTTCTAAATAAGTTGTATGGATTTTTCGATCCATTTAAATCGAGGGAATTCACTTGTGATTTCTCTTTATAACATATTAAAGCCTCTCAATATTATTAGGGAGCTATATTAAATATTCCACTAATTCGGAATCACCCATAAACACACTTGAAAAATAATTTCGTTTCTTTTCTGCTTCAAGTTTGGTCTCCAACCTTGCCATGTATTCTTTTATCATATTCCGGAGCTTCACCAAAAATCCGAACATTTTTGGACCTTCCCAAACCTCACTTCCTATTCAAATCATTTGAATTTAAATCAAATGAGTTTGAATTTAAACTTTCGGTCATGCCCACTTCTATTTTTCTTGGATCAAGCTCATTTTTGTGAGTCCGGGAAAATTATCCGCATGTCCAACTTCCTCCCCAACACCTCCTCCCTTCTTCTTTTCTTCTTTGTTATTTTCTGTTTTAGAAAATAAGAGAGAGGGAGAAGGGAGCTCAGCCAGGCCTCTTAGGCCCGACCAACTAAGCTGGCCCAAGGCCCAGTCGTGCTTTTAACCCTAGCCTCATCCCGATCGATCCCCTCGTCCTCCCTCCAGCGCCGCACACCCACATCTCTCCCTGCTCTCCTCCCTTGCGCCGCCACTCCCTCCTCTCGATCTCCCCCTCTCCCCTGCCGGATTCCCATCTCCATCCCCTCGCTCCCTCGTCCTCCTACTCGGCCGCCACACACACACGCTCACAGCCAGCGCCGCTGGAGCTCCTTCCCCGCGCCCGATCTGCTACAAGCCGCGCCGCCGGCCAAGCCCCTCTTCCCCTCCTCGCCATCGCCGCCCCAACGCCCCTCCACGCGACGCCTTCCCTTCTCCTGCTCCTCCATCGCTTGATCTTGTGTCCTTCTCATCGCCTCCGCACCTCCAGCCGGCCACCGGAGCCCGCTCGCTGCCGCCGGGCTTTGCCTCGCCGGCTGCCCCAGGACGTCGCTCCCCTGCCGTCTCCGGCACCGCAGCACCGGAGCTACTCCTTCCCAGCGACCCCGAGCCCCAAGTCCCTCGCCGCCTCTCTCTGCTACATCTCGTGCGCCCTCGTCCTCGTTCCCGCACCGCTCGTCGCCAAGGCCAAGTGCAGGACGCCTCCACTCCTCCTCACCTCGTCCGCGTCGTCGAGATCACGTCAAGCCCCTCGCCGTTGTCCTCTGCTCGGGAACGAGCTCGGCCCCGCGCCCTGGCCTCGTCCCATGCCCAGATATCCCTCTGCCTCACCGCCTGCTGCCTCCTCTGCAAGGTGAAGCCACGGCCGCGCCAAGTTCCCTGCTCCGCCTCCACACGCCGCCCGCACACGCTACCAACTGCTGTTGTTGCCTCCGTGCATCTTCACTTCCTGTGCCCGTGGATGCCAAGTTCTTTTTGGAGACCCCTCGAAGACCAGGATACACCAAGACCCGTTCATGGATTTCGTCAAGTTCGAGCACTGTTGAACGAGGGTTTTTACCTTACTCATTTTGGACGCGCCAAGTTCCTGTTCGAAAGTACGTCTACATGGACAAGTATCGTGGCACCGAAGACTTTTGATGCGACAAGTCCCTCTCCAACGTGTACATCTACACCGCCAAGACCGGACCGACAAGTACCCCGACGTTGTGTGTACCACTACCGTCGCCCCGAAGATGTTGGATTCGTCAAGTACCTCTCCGAGACGAACGTGTACAACTACTTCCTCTACGACCGCTACGAGAACGTCTACTTCCTCTACATCGTACCGAACCCGAACCGCTCCGAAATGCACGCTTCGAAGGTATAATCCCGAGATGACGACCGCCCGTGACCGAATGCATGTGTTGTATGAGATGCACCCTATGTTTGGGCCGTGTTCGAATTGTCTTTGCACATTCCTCGTTTGCCATGCCGCCGTCCTGTGGGAACCCGGAATCCGGGAGCACCCCACCATCCTTGCATGACACGCTCACGCCCACTTCTCGTTTGCATCGGTATCTCACTCGAGTTATCGGGACCGGAATGTTGCCGTGGCACCATTTCCGTTTCGCCGCCGTGGCACCTTTTTCCTTCCGCCATGGCGACAAATGCCTCGTAACATGCTTATGTCAACCTTTTCATAAATTGCATAAACTTGTATATGTCATCCGCATCATGATAACAACATTTAAAATGTTTAAAATTGTTGTTTGCATTAAATTGCTAAATGATATGGGGATTTTCTGGAATTGTTGTTTGTTGTTTCAGGCCTCATTTAAACTTGCCTAAATAGGTGGTTTCCTCATGCTTCACCCCTTGCCATGTTTAATAACATTTAATATTGTTGGGTACATAACCGAAAGAGAACTAAATAATTAATGTGGTGTTCCGTCAATATGCAACTCGTTTCATATTGAGCTCCACTTAATTTGTAGTATTGTTTGTTGCACTTTGCCATGCCATGCCTCATTAAATCGGACATGCATCATACTTGATTGTGCATCATGCCATGATTATGCTTGTGTGTTTACCATGTTGTTTGCTTCTTTCCGGTTTGCTTCTCTCGTTAGCTTCGGTTTCGTTCCGGAGTTGTGAGGATTCGTTCAACTACGTCCGTTTGTCTTCTTCATGGACTCGTTCTTCTTCCTATCGGGATTTCAGGCAAGATGACTATTACCCTCGATATCACTTCTATCTTTGCTTGCTAGTTGCTCCATTCTATCGCTATGTTGTGCTACCTATCACTTGTCTGTCAAGCCACCCAAATTGCCATGCCAGCCTTTAACCTTTTTCACCCTTCCTCGCAAACCATTGTTTGGCTATGTTACCGCATTGGCTCAGCCCCTCTTATAGCGTTGTTAGTTGCAGGTGAAGTTGAAGATTGCTCCATGATGGACATGATTATGTT
Organism: Triticum aestivum; assembly: GCF_018294505.1. Taxonomy (NCBI): domain Eukaryota; kingdom Viridiplantae; phylum Streptophyta; class Magnoliopsida; order Poales; family Poaceae; genus Triticum; species Triticum aestivum. The sequence continues at coordinate 173,347,264 of NC_057804.1, forward strand.
GGGATTACACACTATCTCTTATTTAATTAATGCATATATACTTGGTAAAGGGTGGAAGACTCAGCCTTATGCCTGGTGTTTTGTTCCACTCTTGCCGCCCTAGTTTCCGTCATACCGGTGTTATGTTCCTTGATTTTGCGTTCCTTACACGGTTGGGTGATTTATGGGACCCCCTTGACAGTTCGCTTTGAATAAAACTCCTCCAGCAAGGCCCAACCTTGGTTTTAACATTTGCCACCTAAGCCTTTTTCCCTTGGGTTCTGCAGACTCAAGGGTCATCTTTATTTTAACCCCCCCCCGGGCCAGTGCTCCTTCGAGTGTTGGTCCGAACTGAGTAGACTGCGGGGCCACCTCGGGGAAACTTGAGGGCTGGTTTTATTCGTAGGATGTCTCATCCGGTGTGCCCTGAGAACGAGATATGTGCAGCTCCTATCGGGATTTGTCGGCACATCGGGCGGCTTTGATGGTCTTGTTTTACCATTGTTTAAATGTCTTGCGAACCAGGATTCCGAGGCTGATCGGGTCTTCCCGGGAGAAGGTATATCCTTCGTTGACCATGAGAGCTTGTGATGGGCTAAGTTGGGACACCCCTGCAGGGTATATTATCTTTCGAAAGCCGTGTCCGCGGTTATGAGGCAGATGGGAATTTGTTAATGTCCGGTTGTAGATAACTTGACACCAGATACGAATGAAAACGCATCAACCGCGTGTGTAGCTGTGATGGTCTCTTTTCGGCGGAGTCCAGGAAGTGAACACGATTTTGGGTTATGTTTGACGTAAGTAGGAGTTCAGGATCACTTCTTGATCATTGCTAGCTTCACGACCGTTCCATTTGCTCTCTTCTCGCTCTTATTTGCGCATGTTAGCCACCATATATGCTCAGTCGGTGCTGCAACCTCACCTCATTACCATTTCCTACCCATAAGCTTAAATAGTCTTGATCTCGTGGGTTTTGAGATTGCTGAGTCCTCGTGACTCACCAGATACTATCACCACAGTTGCAGGTGCCGATGATACCAGTGCAGATGATGCAACCGAGCTCAGATGGGAGCTCAACGAAGATCTTAGTTTTTGCTATGTTTTGTTTCTTGATGATCAGTAGTGGAGCCCATTTGGGACGATCGGGGATCTAGCAGTTGGGTTATCTTCTTTTCTTTTGGCTTCATCCGTAGTCGGACTATATGTGTGTACTCTGAATGATGTATGATTTATTATATGTTCATTGTGTGAAGTGGCGATTGTAAGCCAACTCTTTATCCCATTCTTGTTCATTACATGGGATTGTGTGAAGATGACCCTTCTTGCGACAAAACCACAATGCGGTTATGCCTCTAAGTCGTGCTTCGACACGTGGGAGATATAGCCGCATCATGGGTGTTACATCTAGAGAGGGGGATCCATCGCCATCGACATCATCAACCATCCTCCATCACCAATTTCATGATGCTCACCACTGTGCGTGAGTAATCCCGTCGTAGGCTTGCTGGACAGTGATGGGTTGGATGAGATTTACCGTGTAATCGAGTTAGTTTGTTAGGGTTTGATCCCTAGTATCCAGTATGTTCTAAGATTGATGTTGCTTTGACTTTGCTATGCCTAATGCTTGTCACTAGGGCCCGAGTGACATGATTTTCTATCTGAACCTATTATGTTTTCATGAATATATTTGTGTTCTTGATCCTATCTTGCAAGTTATAGTCACCTACTACGTGTTATGATCCGGCAACCCCAGAGTGACAATAGTCCGGACACTTCCCGGTGATGACCGTAGTTTGAGGAGTTCATGTATTCACTAAGTGCTAATGCTTTGTTCCGGTTCTCTATTAAAAGTAGGCCTTAATATCCTTTAATTTCCAATAGGACCCCGCTGCCACGGGAGGGCAGGACAAAAGATGTCATGCAAGTTCTTTTCCATAAGCACGTATGACTATATTTGGCATACATGCCTACCTTATATTGATGAACTGGAGCTAGTTCTGTGTCACCCTATGTTATAACTATTGCATGATGAATTCCATCCGACATAATTATCCATCATTGATCCATTGCCTACGAGCTTTTCACATATTGATCTTTGCTTAGTTACTTCTCCGTTGCTACTGTCACGATTGCTACAAAATTGCTACTGTTACTATTGCCACTGTTACTGTTACTTCCATACTACTTTGCTACTAAATATTTTGCTGCAGATATTAAGTCTTTCAGGTGTGGTTTAATTGACAACTCAGCTGCTAATGCTTGAGAATATTCTTTGGCTCCCCTTGTATCGAATCAATAAATTTGGGTTGAATACTCTACGCTCAAAAACTATTGCGATCCCCTATACTTGTGGGTTATAAATACCTTTTTCTCTGAGTCACTTGGGGTTTATATCTGTTGATCACTATGAGGAATTTGAAAGATCAAAGAACTGAGATTTTTCCCTGAACTATGAGGGGAGGTAAGGAACTGCCATCTAGCTCAGCACTTGATTCTCCTTATGTTTTGAGTAAACTTGCAACACCTACACCTGCTATTGATTCCGATATGTCACATGTTATTGATGATGCCACTTCTGCTATGCATGATGCTTATGATGAAACTACTTCTCTACTTGATAATACTGTGCCACTAGGCGAATTTCTTGATGAACAACTTGCTAGGGTTAGAGAGAATGAAATTATTGAAACTAATGATATTATTGAAACTGAAGATTATGATTCTCCCCTTAGATATGAATTGCCTATTGTACCTGAGGGTTATGTTATGGATGAGGAAACTGCTAGAGACTTTCTTGCTTGTAATGATAGATATGATCTTAAGAAACTGTTAGCTAAGCTGAAACAAAAGTCTTTGAATGCTAGAATGAAATATGATCCCAATTTTGCTATTTCACCTATCTTTGTTACTGATAAGGATTATGAATTCTCTGTCGATCCTGAGTTAATTACTTTGGTTGAATCTGATCCTTTCTATGGTTATGAATCTGAAGCTGTTGTGGCACATCTTACTAAATTGAATGGTATAGCCACCCTATTTGCTCATGAAGAAAAAATTCACTATTACTATATTCTCAAATTGTTTGCTTTATCATTGAAGGGTGATGCTAAGACATGGTTTAATTATCTTGCTTCTAGTTGTGTGCATAGTCCCCAGGATATGATTTACTACTTTTCTGGAAAATATTTCCCCGCTCATAAAAAACAAGCTGCTTTAAGGGAAATATTTAACTTTGTGCAAATTGAAGAAGAGAGTCTCCCACAAGCTTGAGGGAGGCTTCTCCAATTACTTAATGCTTTGCCCGATCATCCTCTTAAGAAAAATGAAATACTTGATATCTTTTATAATGGACTAACCGATGCTTCCAGAGACCACTTGGATAGTTGTGCTGGTTGTGTTTTTAGGGAAAGAATTGTTGAGCAAGCTGAATTGCTATTGAATAATATATTGAGTAATGATAATGATTGGACATTCCTGAACCAACTCCTAAGCAAACTCTTAAGAAAAGAAGTATTCTATTTCTTAGTCCTGAAGATATGCAAGAGGCAAAGAAATCTATGAAAGAAAAGGGTATTAAAGCTGAAGATGTTAAGAATTTACCGCCTATTGAGGAAATACATGGTCTTGATAACCCGACATAGGTAGTAGAGGTAAACTCTCTCCATAGATTTGATGAAGGTGATATTCCTCATAATAAGTCTGCTAGTCAATGCTTGGATGAGTTTGATAATTTTATTGTTAAACAAGAAAATGTCAATGATTATGTTAGTAGACAATTGAAACGTAATGCTTACATGCTTGACCACTTGGGTAATTATATGAATAGAACTGTTAATGATCTTAAGCTTATTAGTAAACATGCTTCCATGGTCACAACTCAAGTAGAACAAGTACTTAAGGCACAAGATGATTTGCTTAATGAGTTGAATAGTAAGAATAATGATAACGCTATTAGGGTTATGACTAGAGGTGGTAAGATGACCCTGGAACCTTTGTATCCCGAGGGTCATCCTAATAGAGTTGAGCAAGATTCTGAGAGAACTAATACTGATGCACCTAGTCCTAGTAATAAAAAGAAAAACAAAACTGATAGGACTTTGCATGCTAGTGAACCTGTTATAGACACACCTAAGAATCCCAATGATAATTCTATTTCTGATGCTGAGACACAATCTGGTGATGAACATGAACCTAGTAATAATGTTAATAATGATGTTCATGTTAATTCTCAACCTAGTAATGATGTAGAGATTGAACTTGCTATCGATCTTGATAACCCAAAATCAAAGAATCAATGTTATGATAAGAGAGACTATTGCTAGGAAACGCGGTAAAGAAAGAGAACATGGTAGAACGTTTCTGAACCACCTATTCATTTTCTGAGAGAGAACCACCTACTCATGTGTTGAGACCAAGACATTCCAATCCAACCACAAGAATATTGATCTCTATCCTTCCCCAAGTTGCTTTCCACTCAAATCATCTTTCCACCATAGCCCAATCTGTGTGAGAGAGTTGAGTGTTGGGGAGACTATCATTTGAAGCACAAGAGCAAGGAGTTCATCATCAACACACCATCTATTACCTTTTGGAGAGTGGTGTCTCCTAGATTGGTTAGGTGTCACTTGGGAGCCTCCATCAAGATTGTGGAGTTGAACCAAGGAGCTTGTAAGGGCAAGGAGATCGCCTACTTCGTGAAGATCTATCAAAGTGAGGCAAGTCCTTCGTGGGCGATGGCCATGGTGGGATAGACAAGGTTGCTTCTTTGTGAACCCTTCATGGGTGGAGCCCTCTGTGGACTTGTGCAACCGTTACCCTTCGTGGGTTGAAGTCTCCATCAATGTGGATGTACGATAGCACCACCTATCGGAACCACGCCAAAAATCTCCGTGTCTACATTGCGTTTGCCACTCCAAACCCCTCCCTTTACCTTCATATGCAATTATTTACATTCCGCTGCTATACTCTTAGAATTGCATGTGTAGGTTGATTGCTTGACTTGTGCTAAGTTGTTCAAATCTGCCAAGACTTAAAATTTGGAAAAGGCTAGATTTTTATTTGGTCAAGTAGTATAATGACCCGCCTCTAGACCTACTTTCGATCCTACAAGTGATATCAGAGCTTTGGTCTCCATTTGCCTTGATTTCCATAGCTTTGGTGATCATAGCCTTGGTTTCACAACCTAGGAGAGTATGGCATCTAGTGAGGGAAATTACCACCGTAGAGGTCCTTACTTTGATGGCATTAATTTTGCTAGTTGGAAGCATAAGATGAAAATGCATATTCTTGGACATAAGCCCGCCGTTTGGGCTATTGTATGTATTGGCTTGCAAGGTGAATTCTTCGATGGAAGGGAACCGAATCGTGAAGCTATGGCGGAAGAATTGAAGATGTTGCAATACAATGCTAAAGCTTGCGATATCCTCTTTAACGGATTATGCCCTAAAGAATTCAACAAAATCAGCTGTCTTGAGAATGCAAAGGAAATTTGGGATACTTTGATTGATATGCACGAAGGTACTGACTCCGTCAAGGAATCGAAATTGGATGTGCTTCAGAGTGAACTTGACAAGTTCAAAATGAAGGATGGTGAAGGTATCACTGAAATGTACTCTAGGCTTGCTCTCATCACAAATGAGATTGCCAGCTTAGGAAGTGAAGAATGACTGACAGATTCATCATCAAGAAGATCCTAAGAGCCTTGGATGGAAATATGATAACGTGTGCACATTGATCCAAATGATGCCCAATTACAAAGATGTTAAGCCAACGGAAGTCATTGGAAGAATTGTTGCTCATGAGATGTCGCTCAAAGATAAAGAAGAGCTTCACAACAAGTCCAGTGTCATCCAACTCCTACAACATATTTGATTCACCAAATGAAGGGATTGGAAGAGCTTCATGGCTAAAGGTCCAAAGGTATCACACCCCGAGTATGTTGATTTCAATAGTGACGAAGATGATTTGCTAGGTGATGATGATTTACCTGTTGACAACTCTAGTGATGAAAACTATGATGAAATTGCAATTAATCATGCTAATCAAGATAAAACAAATGATGATGATAAGAAGGATATTGAGCGTCTAACTAAAGAACTAAACACTCTTAAGTTAGCTCATGAAACTACCTTAGAAGATCATCGAGAGCTTTTAAAGACTCATGAGAAGTTACACTTTGAAAAACTCAATCTTGAGCAAGAGCATGGGTTCTTAAAAGCAATCAATGATGGCCTTAGTAAGAAAAGTTCTTCTTACATTACCAAGCGTTTACTCTTGTCTACTTACATGCCACAAGTAAAATCTAGCAACAAGAGTAAGAAAGATTCTTCTTCTACTAGTAACAATAATCATGTTAAATCCAATATTGTTGCTTCTAGTAGTTCTCTTAATTCCAATAATGATTCTCTTAGCCAAGTTACACTTGAGCAAGAAAATAGCTTATTGAAGGGAATTATAGAGAAAGGTGTTTACAAGAGCCTTGCCGGGAGTAAGCAATTTGAGGAAATTGTACGCAAGGAAGGAAGGCACCGGAAGAATCAAGGTGTTGATTTTGAACGCAAGTTCAATGTCAATGGAGTTCAGTGGGAAGAAGATCAATACCCCAAGACGAAGTTCGTTCCTCAACAAGAGAAGTATTATCCCACTTCTTTCAAAGGAACACAAGCTCAAGATGATCTTCCACCACAAGACCAGAAGCTAAAAGGCAAGGACAAGCTTAAATAGGAGATTGATGCATTTGAAGAAGCTCCTAAGGCCTTGGTCAAGTGGGTTCCCAAGACTACATCAAGTTCTACTTCATCAAGTACGACTACAACTCCAAGGATTCCCATCAAGATGATGTGGATCCCGAAGAAGAAGAACTAGAGAGTTCTTGAGGGTGACTCCGCCAACTCATATTCATTTGGCGAGGACAAGTGCAATCAACCTCCATATCTTGCACTAGTTCAAGGAGTCACAAACCCTCTTGTTGGTAAGACAAGGGCAAGGTAACCTAATGCTTTCATGGACAACATCGTGTGTGAACTTCACTCTATGTCTATGGATATCCTTGTATGTTCCTTGTGGGACTAATCTCATGCAGGTATTGAAAGTGCAACTCACTCCAATGGATTGCTCCAAATGATCTACATCAACATTAAGCATCTACATCTTCAACACCTACATGAAGTCATCATCGACAAAACCCAAGGTTAGTTCATCCCTCTTAGGGGGGATATCACATCTAGGGGGAGCTTTTCTCTAATATTGAGCTAAAGCAACTTTAATGGTGTGAACACAACAATGCTTTATGTAGAAGTGGTAACCCCACTTGTTCTTAAACGATGAGTAAGACCTATGATCAAATGTTCTCATTTGACTCCTAAGTCAATATACTCATATATTGATGACCTAGTAATCGACAAATTTCTTGATAGATGCTAGAGTGTTTGTGCATGCTTTGCCACATATTTCATTTGCTATCTTATTGTGTGAGTATGTTGGTTGCATATTTTTCTCATTCAAGGACATCCATTTGTTGCTTTGATTTTTTGGATTTTCTTTTTGCCAAAAGGATGGCCAAGAATGCCTAAGAACTCCCTCTAGCTATATATGCTTTTCTCGTCTCAAACTCTATTCATGCTACATCACAAAGTTTGAACAAATCGGATTCTGACCCTCCGGGTGAGGAGCACTCGGAGTCGCCAATCCGTCAAGGGCTTAACTTCTAAAACCTCTTAGTGCATTTCGGTCTAACGATTCATCCCATTCGGTCATACCGAGTTCATTGAGTTGATCTAGTTTTTGATCTCGGTGCAACCGATTAGAACCTTTCGGTCACACCGATTTACAGCAACCGCTTGCAATTCTGCATCTCGGTGCCATCGAGTCATTCCACTCGGTCACATCGATAGTGATTGGATATATATACCCGAGCTAAAAATTTGAAATTTTCTCCTAAACCCTTCGCTCGCGCCTATCCAGCTCTGCCGACTTGTGGTCTCTGGATCATCGCCTCGTCGCCCGCGACCTCCTGCCACTGGTGTCCTCCGCCGTCAATGGAAATCTTCACCGTTGTTATCGCCGTAGCGGGTTCATCACCAAGCTAGGGTATGAACTCGACCCTTTGTGCTTTCCCAACTCTGATTCTTAGCACAAAGATTAATGCCTATATTCATGCCATGATTTAAATGACACTTTCCACTGCAAAAATCCATTAGATTAGATTTGATGCAAAATTTAGGTTTAGGTTTCCGCCGAACTCATCTCGGACCGACCGATGTTAGGATTTCGGCCTTACCGATTTGGCCAAGGCCATTGCACATGTACAATCTCAGTCTGTCCGAAGTGTACGAATCGATGTGTCCAAATTTACTTTCTCTGTGAAACCCTAGCATCTCGGAGTCACCGAGCTATGTCTCGGTCTGACCGATTTCACTTGTTTAGACTCTAAAGCTACTTCGGTGTCACCGTAATATCGGTAGCTCCGAAATGCTTTCTGTAGAAAATTAAAACTAAGTTTTTGACTCATTTGATTTGCAAAAATGGTTGTGCTTTGTGATACTCATCTACTCCATCTCAACCAATCTATTCACAGGGTCAGCTTTCAGTGTCAGAGATGTCAGACCAGAGTGACAACCAGAACAAATCCGAGGAGCACCAAAATATCAGTGAGGGCACAAGTCCCTCCAATAGCAGTTATGATGAGGGTAGCAGAAGCACCCGAGGCAATCTGCCTAAGGCTGCAAGTAGGCAGAGGAGGAAGAGAAATTCAGATTCTAAGGATGAAGATTTTGTAGTTGATGAAGAGGCCACTTCCAAGAAGAAGTTGATCAAGAAAGACCAAACTGCTGCTGCTGCTGGCATCAAGCCAGACATGAAGAAGGAAGCTCCAGCTTAGAGGAAGCCCATGTCCAAAGCCAGGGGCTCCACTCTTGAAATCTCCAAGTTAACAAAAGAAGAGGTTGCTGGAAAAGAAAAGAAGGAAAGGAAAAGGGGAAGATGGTGCAAGCTTGTAGATCCTATGGTTGAATTTGAGAAGCATTCATCTGAGGAAGATGATGAAGAAGAGGATGCTGCACCAGCTCCCAAAACTCAGAAACTCATGGGAGATGCAATCAAGTCAGATGTTGCCCCATCCAAGCCAAAGATTGCTCCCAAGAAATCTGCACCAAAGAGATCTACTAGGAACATCCCTGCCGCTGAAAAGAACAGGGCCCCAGTGCGTGAAATTGAAGAAGATGAAGATCCCCAAGTGCTCAGAAAGATCAAGCCCAAGATTCCTGATCATAATGACACCCATCCTGTTGCTGAGAACATGAAGGAAAGGAAAGATGCAGGTCTTAGATTATGGATACAGCCAGATCCATATGCTGCAAGGAGAAGGACTGCTGTAGACTATAGGTTCCACACAAAGGAACAATAGGACTTCTATGAGACTGTTCTATAGGACAAGAAGCCAATTGTTTGTGATATGAAATGGGTTGACTCGAAATACATTGACAACAATGAATACTACTTCCCAGGAGTGCATGAGAGCTTCAGACTAAATCGAGTTGACAAGTTTGTGGGCCAGAAATTCACCAAATGGAATGATGAGTTGATCATGCAGTTCTACTCAACAACTCATTTTTACCCAGATGGCCAGATAGTCTGGATGACTGAAGGCACAAGATATCAATATTCCATTGAAAAGTGGGCTGAACTAATCAATGTTCCTGAAGAGGATGAGGTTGACATTATGTCTATGCAAAGCCCAGGAAAGATCACAACTCCATGGCTAATATGTACAAGGAGATACCTGATAAAGCCTTGGAGACTCATAAGCTTGGGCCAATTTACTATCTATTGTCTGGATTGGCCACTATGAACACTATATTGAGGCACACTTTATAACACAAGTCAGGAGATCACATGATGATCACATGCCACTCCATCAACTTGCTTCAAATGTTCTATGTGCCACAGAAATTCAAGGTGATGAGATTGATAGTTGAAACAATCAAGAGGACTCCAGCTGACCAGAAGAGATCATGTGGCTATGCCCCACATATTCATATGCTCATAAATTCTAAGATGGGCACATGCGCATATTTTGTTGGTGTACAAAAGTATGGGCTCCTTTTGTACCTCTTACTTTTTCACAGGTAGTAGTATCCACGCCTGAGGCAGGGCCTGGTGGGGCAGCAGAAGACAGAAAACAAAACCACCAAGACAGATACTCAATACAATGAACAAGGAGCGAAAGACAAGCTGCACTTCCCCCGGCAACATCCTTGCCGAGGCGGCTTGCGTAGCCCCGACAAGCTCCTTGCCGGGACAACCTGTGAAGCACTAGCAAGACCATCACCCTTGAGGACTGAGAGCTTTGGCACCATCAAGAACATCAAGGCCAAGGCTTAGAGGGCGCGTGCAAAGTAGCATGCAGATCTTTCTGAAGATTGATAGCCCGCGGGTCGTGGGACCAGAAGACGAAGACTCTTGGCAAGACACTTGCCAGGGATGACCTCGAGAACCCAGGCAAGCCTTGCCGGCGACAATTGCGGGGCTGCGGCCAAGCCCACACCCGACAAGGTTTTGCCACCTTGATAACCCACAAGTATAGGGGATCGCAACAGTTTTCGAGGGTAGAGTATTCAACCCAAATTTATTGATTCAACACAAGGGGAGCCAAAGAATATTCCCAAGTATTAGTAGTTGAGTTGTCAATTCAACCACACCTGGATAACTTAGTATCTGCAGCAAAGTAGTATGGAAGTAACGGTAACAGTGGCAAAAGTAATGGTAGCAGTTTTGTAGCAGTTGTAACAGTGGCAATGGTAAAGTAAATAGCAAAGCACAATATATGAAAAGCTCGTAGGCATTGGATCGGTGATGGATAATTATGTCGGATGCGATTCCTCATGTAATAGTTATAACATAGGGTGACACAGAACTAGCTCTTGTTCATCAATGTAATGTAGGCATGTATTCCGAATATAGTCGTACGTGCTTATGGAAAAGAACTTGCATGACATCTTTTGTCCTACCCTCCCGTGGCAGCGGGGTCCTAATGGAAACTAAGGGATATTAAGGCCTCCTTTTAATAGAGTACCGGACCAAAGCATTAACACATAGTGAATACATGAACTCCTCAAACTACGGTCATCACCGAGAAGTATCCCAATTATTTTCACTTCGGGGTTGTCGGATCATAACACATAATAGGTGATTATAGACTTGCAAGATAGGATCAAGAACTCACATATATTCATGAAAACATAATAGGTTCAGATCTGAAATCATGGCACTCGAGCCCTAGTGACAAGCATTAAGCATAGCAAAGTCATAGCAACATCAATCTCAAAACATAGTGGATACTAGGGATCAAACCCTAACGAAACTAACTTGATTACATGGTAAATCTCATCCAACCCATCAACGTCCAGCAAGCCTACGATGGAATTACTCACGCACGACGGTGAGCATCATGAAATTGGTGATGGAGGATGGTTGATGATGATGATGGCGGAGAATCCCCCTCTCCGGAGCCCTGAACGGACTCCAGATCAGCCCACCTGAGATAGATTAGGGCTTGGCGGCAGCTCCATATTGTAAAACGCGATGAAACTTTCTCTCTGATGTTTTTCTCCACGAAAGCAAATATATGGAGTTGGAGTTGAGGTCGGTGGACGTCCAGGGGGGCCACGAGGTAGGGGGACGCGCCCTAAGGGGGGGAGGGGCGCCCCCACCCTCATGGACAGGGTGTGGGCCCCCTGACGTTGATTCTTTCGCCAATATTTTTCACTAATTTTGAAAAGTTGCTCCGTGGATTTTCAGGTCATTCCGAGATCTTTTGTTTCTGCACAAAAATAACACCATGGCAGTTCTGCTGAAAACAACGTCAGTCCGAGTTAGTTCCATTCAAATCACGCAAGCTAGAGTCCAAAACAAGGGCAAAAGTGTTTGGAAAAGTAGACACGATGGAGACGTATCAACTCCCCTAAGCTTAAACCTTTGCTTGTCCTCAAGCAATTCAGTTGACAAACTGAAAGTGATAAAGAAAAACTTTTACAAACTCTGTTGGCTCTTGTTGTTGCAAATACGTAAAGCCAACATTCAAGTTTTCCTCAAATATTATGAACTAACCATATTCACAATAACACTTAGGTCTCATGTTTACTCATATCAATGGCATAATCAACTAGCGAGCAATAATAATAAATCTCGGATGACAACACTTTCTCAAAACAATCATGATATGATATAACAAGATGGTATCTCGCTAGCCCTTTTTGAGACCGCAAAACATAAATGCAGAGCACCTTTAAAGATCAAGGACTGACTAAACATTGTAATTCATGGTAAAAGAGATCCAGTCATAGTCATACCCAATATAAATTAATAGTAATGCATGCAAATGACAACGGTTCTCTCCAGCGGGTGCTCTTTAATAAGAGGGTGATGACTCAACATAAAAGTAAATAGATAGGCCCTTCGCAGAGGGAAGCAGGGATTTGTAGAGGTGCCAGAGCTCGATTTTGAAATAGAGATAAATAACATTTTGAGCGGTATACTTTCACTGTCAACATAACAACTAAGAGATCTCGATATATTCCATGCTACACACATTATAGGCGGTTCCCAAACAGAATGGTAAAGTTAATACCCCCCCCCACCAACAAGCATCAATCCATGGCTTGCCCAAAACAATGGGTGCCTCCAACTAACAACAATCCTGGGGGAGTTTTGTTTGCAATTATTTTGATTTGATTTGAGCATGGGACTGGGCATCCCAATGACCAACCATTTTCTCGTGAATGAGGAGCGGAGTCCACTCCTCTTGAGAATAACACGCCTAACATGGAAGATACAGACAGCCCTAGTTGATACATGAGCTGTTCGAGCATACAAAACAGAATTTCATTTGAAGGTTTAGAGTTTGGCACATACAAATTTACTTGGAACGGCAGGTAGATACCACATATAGGAAGGTATGGTGGACACATATGGAATAACTTTGGGGTTTATGGTGTTTGGATGCACAAGCAGTATTCCCTCTTAGTACATGTGAAGGCTAGAAAGAGACTGGGAAGCGACCAACTTAGAGAGCAACAACAGTCATGAACATGCATTAAAATTAATCAACACTGAGTGCAAAAGCATGAGTAGGATATAATCCACCATGAACATAAATATCATGAAGGCTATGTTGATTTTGTTTCAACTACATGCGTGAACATGTGCCAAGTCAAGTCACTCGAATCATTCAAAGGAGGATACCACCCTATCATACCACATCACAACCATTTTAATAGCATGTTGGCATGCAAGGTAAACCATTATAAGCTCCTAGCTAATTAAGCATGGCATAAGCAACTATAATCTCTAATTGTCATTGCAAACATGTTTATTCATAATAGGCTGAATCAGGAATGATGAACTCATCATACTTACAAAAACAAGAGAGGTCGAGTTCATACCAGCTTCTCTCATCTCAACCATTTCATCATATATCGTCATTATTGCCTTTCACTTGCATGACCGAATGGTGTGTATAATAATAATAATGCACGTGCATTGGACTAAGCTGGAATCTGCAAGCATTCAATTCAAGGGAGAAGATAAGGTAATATGGGCTCTTGATTAAATCAACAATCATGCATATAAGAGACACTCAACATTTTCATTATGGTCTTCTCCTCTCGACCCCCAAAGGAAAGAAAAGAAATAAAACTATTTACACGGGAAAGCTCCCAACAAGCAAAAGAAGAACGAGAAATCTTTTTGGGTTTTCTTTTAATTATTACTACTACAGACATGGAAAGTAAGCTAACTAATTTTTTTGGTTTTTCTTAAGGTTTATCAAACACACAAGAAGAAAGCTAGAAAAGAAATTAAACTAGCATGGACAGTACAATGAAAAAGTATGAGCTCCGACAACTAGAATGAGTGTGTGAACATGAATGTAATGTCGGTGAGAAATACATACTCCCCCAAGCTTAGGATTTTGGCCTAAGTTGGTCTATGGCCATGGGTAGCCTGACTGATATCCGAAGTTGTAACTGGGGTCATACTGAGATGCAGCAGCCATTGCCTCCTGAGCTGCAGCCCGGCGGCGACCTGCCTCCGTCCTCCTCTCGTGCTTGTGCACTTCCTCCCTGGTTATAACATATCTTCCTTTTGCCTGATAGTCAAAGAGGACAGGAGCAGGGAGAGTAATATGGAGAGCGCGATGTCTGTCAAAGATTAGTCGATATTGGAGGATATGTTCGGTCCTCTCAAGAAAATGATGATTAACCATGGCATTATAATCTAAATAAGCGGGAGGCAACTCCCTATCATTTTCATGTACATGTATACCAAGATAATTAGCCACATGGGTCGCATAAATCCCCCCAAACAAATCTCCAGTTAAACCATTATTATGCAACCTACGTGAAACAATTGCCCCAAGTTGTATTGTTTATCACCTAATACAGCACTCTTGAGAACACAAAGATCAGGAACACACATGTGACATGCTTCATCTTTATTGTTAATGCATCTACCTATGAAGAGAGCAAAATAATGTATAACAGGAAAGTGAATGCTCCCTATGGTAGCTTGTGCTATTTCTCTAGATTCTCCCATAGTGATACTAGCAAGAAAGTCTTTATATTCAGATTTACGAGGTTCATTAACACTACCCCACTGCAGGAGTTCACAAGCAGTAGTAAATTCTTCTAAGTCCATGGTATATGATTCATCATAAAGATCAAACAGGACATTCTAAGAATTGCGTGAAGATGTAAATTTAAACCTTCTCACAAAGGAGTCAGTCAAATGGTAGTATTGAGGGCACTTATGTTGCATGAAGTCTTCAAGGTCAGCATTACGCACATATGCATCAAATTCATCCTTGATGCCTGCTTTGACCATAAACTCCATTGATGGCCATTCACAAGGCCGCACGTCAGCTTCCCTTGGTGGTTCGTCGTCCTTCTCACGTATTGCGAGCCTGGGTCCTTTCTTCCTTGAAGAATGTAACGCCCCGAGACCGACGCTCCAGAAGACTTCTAGCTATTTCGAGTTTCGCCGTGCGATGTATTTGTTTGTTGCTTTCTTCATGTCATCTCTTGCATTGCATCATGTCATCATGCCATCATATCATTAATTTTTATAACTCTTCTAAATAAATTGTATGGATTTTTCGATCCATTTAAATCGAGGGATTTCACTTGTGATTTCTCTTTATAACATATTAAAGCCTCTCAATATTATTAGGGAGGTATATTAAATATTCCACTAATTCGGAATCACCCATAAACACACTTGCAAAATAATTTCGTTCCTTTTCTGCTTCAAGTTTGGTCTCCAACCTTGCCATGTATTCTTTTATCATATTCCGGAGCTCCACCAAAAATATCAACATTTTTGGACCTTCCCAAACCTCACTTCCTATTCAAATCATTTGAATTTAAATCAAATGAGTTTGAATTTAAACTTTCGGTCATGCCCACTTCTATTTTTCCTGGTTCAAGCTCATTTTTGTGAGCTCGGGAAAATTATCTGCATGCCAAAGTCCCTTCTCTAACCTTTTTCCTTTCTCTCTTTTCCTTCTTCCTATTCTTTTCTTTTTTGGGAAAATAAGAGAGACGGAGAAGAGAGCCCAGCCAGGCCTCGAGCCAGGCCTCTGGACACTTCCTTAACTACCCGGGCCGGCCTCTAAGGCCCAGCCGCCCCTCCTAAACCCTAGCCCAACCTCCTCCTCACTCCCATCGGTCTCCATCTCTCCCTCGTCCTCCCTCTAGCGCCACAACGCTCGATCCCCTCTCCCTTTCCTTGATCCCCATCTCCCCCACGCCCGATCCCTTCGCCTCCTCCACCCTGAGACCCCCACGCCCGAACACCTCCTCGCCGCCCTTGGTGCCGCGCCACCAGGACCTCCCCGTCGCCCTCGTCGATGACCAGCCAGTGCCCGATCCCCAGCGTCTTCTTCCCTTGCCGCAGCCGCCGAGACCCCATGTCGTCGCACCCTTCCGCCGCTGCCTGCGGCCTCGTCCTCGCCTGCACCTCACCAAGCTCCGCTTGGAACTGCTCGCTTCCCCTGTTGCCATGGACGCCAGCCTCCACAGCAACCTCCTCGCCATCGCTGCTAAGCTCCTCCGCCCTCCGTCGCGAGCCCCACGACAACGCCCCTGCCGTCCCCGCGCCCAGCCATGCCGGCAAGCAAGCCACTGCTGTTCGCCTCGCCGCGTTCCCCTTCATCTTCGTCACCTCAAGTTCCGCGCCCGAGCCCTCTGCTCGACCAGGAGCCCGTCACCTCCGGCCTCCCCGTCCTCTACTCCGCCTCGGCTCAGCTAGCCCCCTGCATCGCTTCCTCACCAGGAGCTGAGCTCCACCCAGCTTGGCACCACTACAAGTTCAAGGGCGCATCTATTTGCCTAGGTTGTTCGTCCTCTGCTCGCAGCTCCATCCATGGCAGCCTCTATTCGTTGACCACCGAGACCTGAGGCCCTTTTGTGTTGCTTCGCTTTGGATGCGCCAAGATCCTCTCCGACAAATGCACGACTACATGGTGACATGTCAAGTACCTCTGCTGCCGTCTCCGAAATCGCCAAGTACCACGACAATATGAGTACAACTACCATCGACATGCTTTTCGCCAAGTACCTCTCGGATCCGACAAGTACCCTAATGACGTGTGTACCACTACCGTCGACCCTCGAAGACCCCGTGGACCCTGAACATCCATGGGACATGAACAACTACTTCCACTACGAGATGTACCACTACCGTCGCCAAGATCGCGAGTACCTCTACCGTTGCCGAAGACCGAGAGCACCACTACTTCCACTACGACCGCTGCGAGAATGACTACTTCCTCTACATCGTACCAAACCCGAACCGCTCCGAAATGCACGCTTCAAAGGTATAATCCCGAGACGACGCCCGCGAACGAATGCATGCTTGGTTGTATGAGATGCTCGTGTTTGCACCGTGTCCGAGAGAGGTCTTTGCACGTTCCTCGTTTGCCATGCCGCCGTACCGTGGGAACCCGGTAACCGGGAGCACCCCACCATCCATGCATGACACGCTCACGCCCACTTCTTTTGCACTGGTATCTCCGTGAGTTACCGGAACCGATATGTTGCCGTGGCATCATTTTCGGATTCGTTGCCGTGGCACCCGTTTTGTTCCGCCATGGTGACCAAATGCTTAATAACATGCTCATGTCAACATTTTCATAAAAAAATGCATAAACTTGTATATGTCATCCGCATCATGTTAACAACATTTAAATGGTTAAAATTGATGTTTGCATTAAAATTGCTAAATGACATATGGGGATTTTCCCGGAATTGTTGTTTGTTGTTTCCGGCCTCATTTAAACTCGCCTAAATAGTTAGTTCAATTATGTTTCACCTCTTGCCATGTTTGACAACATTTAATATTGTGGGTTAGCCTAAACGAGAGAGAACTAAATATTGGAATGTGGTGTTTTGTCAATATGCAACTCATTGCATATTGAGCTCCACTTAACTTGTAGTATTGTTTGTTGCACTTTGCCATGCCATGCCTCATTAAACCGGACATGCATCATACTTGATTGTGCATCATGCCATGTTTATGTGATGGTTGTTTACTATGTCGTTTGCTTCTTTTCGGTTGCACTTCTCCATGATAGTTCTGGTTACGTTGCGATTGTGAGGATCCGTTTGTCTACGTCCGTTTGTCTTCTTCTTGGACTCATTCTTCTTCCTAGCGGGATTTCAGGCAAGATGACCGCTACCCTGGATCTCACTACTATCATTGCTATGCTAGTTGCTTCGTTCTATCGCTAAGCTGCATTACCTATCTTTTGCTCATCAAGCCATCCCAAATTGCCATGAACCTCTAACCTTTGACACTCTTCCTAGCAAACCATTGCTTGGCTATGTTACCGCTTTGCTCACCCCCTCTTATAGCGTTGTTAGTTGTAGGTGAAGTTGAAGATTGCTCCATGGTGGACAGGATTTTGGTTGGGATATCAAAATATCTCTTATATTATTAATGCATCTATATATTTGGTAAAGGGTGGAAGGCTCGGCCTTATGCCTGGTGTTTTGTTCCACTCTTGCCACTCTAGTTTCCGTCATACCGGTGTTATGTTCCCGGATTTTGCGTTCCTTACGCGGTTGGGTGATTTATGGGACCCCCTTGACAGTTCGCTTTGAATAAAACTCCTCCAGCAAGGCCCAACATTGGTTTTACCATTTGCGTCACCACCACCTATATTTCCCTTGGGAGTAATTAACCCAAGGGTCATCTTTATTACAGCCCCCCCGGGCCAATGCTTGTCTAAGTGTTGGTCCAAACTAGAGCACCGTGCGGGACCATCCCTTGGCAACTTGGGTTACGTCAGTACCTGTACGCTTATCTTATCTGGTGTTGCCTTGAGAACGAGATATGTGCAGCTCCTATCGGGATTGTCGGCGCATCGGGCGGTCTTGCTGGTCTTGTTTTACCATTGTTGAAATGTCTTGTAAACCGGGATTCCGAGTCTGATTGGGTCTTCCTGGAAGAAGGAATATCCTTCGTTGACCGTGAGAGCTTGTGATGGGCTAAGTTGGGACACCCCTACAGGGTATAATCTTTCGAAAGCCGTGCCTGCGGTTATAGGCAGATGGGAATTTGTTAATGTCCGGTTGTAGATAACTTGACACCAGATCCGAATTAAAACGCATCAAACCGTGTGTGTAGCCGTGATGGTCTCTTTTCGGCGAAGTCCGGGAAGTGAACACGGTTTCTGGGTTATGTTTGATGTAAGTAGGAGTTCAAGATCACTTCTTGATCATTGCTAGCTTCACGACCGTTCCATTTGCTCTCTTCTCGCTCTTATTTGCGTATGTTAGCCATCATACTTGCTTAGTCGCTGCTGCAACCTCACCACTTTACCCCTACCTTTCCCATTAAGCTTTGCTAGTCTTGATACCCATGGTAATGGGATTGCTGAGTCCTCGTGGCTCACAGATTACTACAACAACAGTTGCAGGTATAGGTTATGCGATGATCATGACGCGAGAGCGATGCTTGCTTGCGTTGAGTTCTTCTTCTGCTTCTTCGATCAGGGGATAGGTTCCAGGTCGGCAGCCTGGGCTAGCAGGGTGGATGTCGTTTGAGTTTCTGTTTGTGTTTCATCCGTAGTCGGATGATGCTCTAATGTATGATGCTGTTGTATTCATGTGGCATTGTATGCCTTATGTATGTATCCCCATCTATTATGAAATGTTGATGTAATGATATCCACCTTGCAAAAGCGTTTCAATATGCGGGTCTATCCTTGGTGGGACCTTCGAGTTCCTTTTGGATAGGGTCGCATATTGGGTGTGACAAAGAACCACCTTGGTACATTTTCCTGGACATATTTCTTCCTCTGAAAAATTTCTGAAATTTTTAGTAACTCAAAATAAAAGTGAATCAAACTCAACAAAATTGATAGCAACTACTCCCACAAGTGCCTAGAGACTATATCATGCATTAGAATTACTTGGGACCATACAAATTTGACATGCAAGCTCAAGAACAGGGTCACCTAGGCAGCAAAAATTTGCAATGAATAAAGCACTAAAACAAAAACTAATTGGACCATTGGAGGAGTGACATACCAAAGAACAATCCCCCAAAGCAGTTTTGTGAATGGAGCTTCGAGCAAGGAGATCGAAAATGGCAGCAAAGTGAGCTAGAACTCGTGCTTGAGCTGGATGGTGATTTTTTTGGGAGGAAGAAGAAGTGTGTGGGTGCAGGAATAAGTGGAGGGGGGCCACCATGGGCCCACGAGGCAGGGGGCGTGCCCTATAGGGGTGGGAGCGCCCTGGACCCACATGGCCAGGTGCCAGCTCCCCCTGATGTTTTCTCAGTGCCAGATATTCTCAAATATTCCATAAAAAATCATATTAAATTTGCAGGGCATCTGGAGAACTTTTATTTTCGGGGTATTTTTTATTGCATGGATAATTAAGAAAGAAGACAGAAAATACTATTTTTACTTTATTTAATCTAAATAACAAAAACTAAAAGGAGGGTACAGAAGGTTGTGCCTTCTAATTTCATCCATCTCATGCTCATCAAAAGGAATCCACTAACAAGGTTGATCAAGTCTTGTTAACAAACTCATTCCGAATAACATGAAACCGGAGAAATTTCGAATAACACTAGGTTACCTCAACGAGGATATGCACATCCCCAATAATAAGAATATCATATTTCTTCTTGACAGTAGGAAGAGGAAATTCAAAACCTCCAATAATGATAGTTGGAATTTTTCCAATAGAATTGATACTGTGAACTTGAGGTTGTTTCCTCGGAAAGTGTACCGTATGCTCATTACCATTAACATGAAAAGTGACATTGCCTTTGTTGCAATCAATAACAGCCCCTGCAGTATTCAAAAAGGGTCTAGCAAGGATAATCGACATACTACCGTCCTCGAGAATATCAAGAATAACAAAGTTCGTTAAGATAGTGACTTTTGGAACCACAACAGGCACATCCTCACAAATACAGACAGGTATAACAGTTTATTTATCGGCCATTTGTAAAGATATTTTAGTAGGTATCAACTCATTCAATTCAAGTCTATGATAAGAAGAGAGAGGCATAACACTAACACCGGCTCCAAGATCACATAAAGCAGTTTTAACATAGTTTCTTTTAATGGAGCATGGTATAGTTGGTGCTCCTGGATCTTCAAGTTTCTTAGGTATTCCACCCTTAAAAGTATAATTAGCAAGCATGGTGGAAATTTCAGCTTCCGGTATCTTTCTTTTATTTGTAATAATATCTTTCATGTACTTAGCATAAGGATTCACTTTAAGCATATCAGTCAAACGCATACGCAAAAAGATAGGTCTAATCATTTCAGCAAAGCGCTTTAAATCCTCATCATCCTTTTTCTTGGATGGCTTAGGAGGAAAAGGCATGGGTTTATGAACCCATGGTTCTCTTTCTTTACCGTGCTTCCTATCAACAAAGTCTCTCTTATCATAATGTTGATTCTTTAATTGTGTGTTATCAAGATCAACAACAGGTTCAATCTCTACATCATTATTATTGGTAGGTTGAGCATCAACATGAACATTATCATTAGCATTATCACTAGGTTCATGTTCATCACCAGATTGTGTTTCAGCATCAGAAATAGAAATATCATTGGGATTCTTAGGTGTGTCTACAACAGGTTCACTAGAAGCATGCAAAGTCCTATCATTTTTCTTTTTCTTCTTTTTAGAAGGACTAGGTGCATCTACACTATTTCTCTAAGAATCTTGCTCAATTCTCTTAGGGTGGCCTTTAGGATACAAAGGTTCCTCAGTCATTTTACCCGTTCTAGTAGCCACTCTAACAACAAAGTCATGTTTATTATTTAATTCATCGAGCAAATCACTTTGAGCCTTAAGTACTTGTTCTGCTTGAGTGTTAACCATAGAAGCATATTTACTAATGAGTTTAAGTTCACCTTTAACTCTAGCCATATAATCACTCAAGCATCCAATCATGTAAGCATTTCTCTTTAATTCTCTACCAACATAAACATTGAAATTTTCTTGTCTAGCCATAAAGTCATCAAATTCATCCAAGCATTGGCTAGCAAACTTAGTAGACGAGATTTCAACTTTATCATATCTATAGAGAGAATTTACCTTTACTATCTGTGTCGGGTTATCAAGACCATCTATTTCTTCAATAGGTGGTAAATTAAGACCATGTATTTCTTCAACAGGAGGTAAACTCTTAACATCTTCAGCTTTAATACCCTTTTCTTTCATAGATTTCTTTGCCTCTTGCATATCTTTAGGACTGAGAAATAGAACTCCCCTCTTCTTCAGAGTTAGTTTAGGAATTGGCTAGGAGTTGGCTCAGGAAGAGTCCAATTATTTTCATTAGTCAACATATTATTCAATAGTAATTCAGCTTGATCGACTGTTCTTTCCCTGAAAACACAACCAGCACAACTATCCAAGTGGTCCTTGGAAGCATCAGTTAGTCCATTATAAAAGATATCAAGTATTTCATTTTTCTTAAGAGGATGATTAGGCAAAGAACTAAGTAACGGGAGAAGCCTCGCCCAAGCTTGTGGGAGACTCTCTTCTTCAATTTGCACAAAATTATATATTTCCCTCAAGGCAGCTTGTTTCTTATGAGCAGGGAAATATTTAGCAGAGAAGTAATAAATCATATCCTGGGGAGTGCGCACACAACCAAGATCAAGAGAATTAAACCAAGTTTTAGCATCACCCTTTAATGAGAATGGAAATATCTTAAGGATATAATAGTAGCGAGATTTCTCATCATTAGTGAACTGGGTGGCTATATCATTTAACTTAGTAAGATGTGCCACAACGGTTTAAAATTCATAGCCATAAAAAGGATAAGATTCAACCAAAGTAATTATCTCAGGATCGACAGAGAATTCATAATCCTTATCAGTAACTGTCGGTGGGAAACGACACCTATGGGATCACAACAATCCCTACTATGGTTGCGGGGCGCGGGGTTGTGAGAAGAGCAGGATTAGTAGTTGACACGGGGATCGTTTACCCAGGTTCGGGCCGCGAGGATGCATAAAACCCTAGTCCTGCTTGGTGGATGTATTGAGTGTTCCTGAGCTCTCGAACTAGCTATGGACGCTCCGTGGTTCAAAAGAGCCGACGACCTTTTCTTGTATGCCATGGGCCTCCTTTTATAGGCAAAAGGGGCTGCCACAGTGGCACACAGGAGGTGGAAAGAACCTACAGTATTGCGAGCTTATCGCCCATATTACAGGACAAGATGCATTTAATGCATCTCTTAGGTGTCCCTTCACTTTATCGGGGACGGGAGCGAGGCCCGTCCCGTCCGCCGCCTCTCCTCCTCGCTTCGACACGCGCCCTGGCCAGCGGTGCATGCGGTGCCATGTAGGTAGGCAAGCAGCTAAGGTGGCACGATGGTGGAGCTTCCACGAAGATCTGCATGCCGCCACGCAGGTGCGTGCCGAGTTGGCCTGGAAGCTGCATGTTGCCACGCAGGTGCCTGCCCAGCTGGTTGGGCTAGCAGCTGCATGCGACCGGCGGCGGGGAGTTGGTTGTTGCGGGCCTGGCAGTGGCCCTGCTGTCTCCTTTGGCAGGGGTCTTGTCGGGTGGCCCGGCGAGGGTCTTGCCGGGTGGCCCGGCAAGGGTCTTGCCGTGGCGCACTGGCTTCCCCGGCAAGGATCTTGCCGGGGGTCTTGTGGATTTCTTCGGTAAGGATCTTGACGGGGAGTGTTGCCCGCCAATCATCATCTGATCTTTAGTATTCTATGTCTTCACAAAGATCTACATGCCACCATGGAGGTGCCTCCCGAGCCCTGGTCCAATCGTGGTTGTTGACATTGGATACTGTGGGTTCGAGGGTGGCTCACTCCGATGGTGTGGGTGAGCCGCCCCGGCAAGGGGCTTGCTGGGACTGCGGAGCCTGCCCCGGCAAGGACCTTGCCCGGGGAACCTGCTTCGCCCATCTGCACTCTGTGGCCTTGGTCCTTGATGTTGCCTTGTTTGTCTCAAGCCTTCGACTTCTCTCCAGCTCCCCTCCTTTGCCCTGCTATGTGTGGCCACGGCGGGTGGCTCTGACTGCTCGTGCATAAGTAAAGGGGTCAAAAGGAGAGCCCCTACTTTTGTACACCGACAGGAGCCCCGGGGCCTAGGCCATACATAAGTGCGACACGTTGTTGGGCCAGGCCCAGAACGGTGCGTGGGCAGGCGGGGCGGATTCTACCATGGTAAATGCTCCCTCCACTGCGCTTCCCGATGACCCGCGTTGAACGCGTGACGTGGGGGTCGCACGTGCGCATTACGTGTGTGGCGTGCGTGGGACGGTTCCCACACGCATGCGTCGTATCGCAGTTAATGGGAAAGGAGGCGGCCCACGCCTTCCCCGTAAAAAGGAATAACCGCAGGAGTGCTGCTCACTTTACCCTCCTTGCGCCTTCCCCAATCTCAGAACCGCTGCCCCCCTTTCCTTCTTCTCAAGCCCCTCTGTCTCCGTTCACCGCCGTTGCGCTTCCGCCATCTTCTGCTTTCACGCTTCTTGCATTCGCCATGGTGCCTAAATCCACCAAAAGCAAGGGGGTGACTAAAGACGTCGGGGCGACGAAGCAGCTGGAGAGCGAGCTGGTGGCGCGACGGGCGCAGTTCGCCTACTTCCCCTCGATGGTCGACGTGTCCGAGCTCCAGGAGATGTTCAAGGATCTATGGGGGGTGAATACGGGAGGAGAGAAGACGGGGCATCCAGCCACGCACGTCATTCCTGCCAGCGCTGGGGCCTCCCCAAATCGGTATCCCTTCTTCATCGACTACTTCTCCTGTGGGCTTTGTCCCCCTTTTCTGATTTCTTCAAGGATATCATGCACACCCACGGCTTCCGCCTTCTGGATTTTACCCCAAATGCCCTGGCGTGCATGGTTCTCTTCGCACACCTCTGCGAGGGCTTCGCCGGGGTGCACCCCAGCACGGCGCTCTTCCGCCATTACTTCTCCCCTCGGATCCAGAAAGGGGGCGCCATCTCTGGCTGCATCGCCTGGATCCCGAGGGCCAAGGGGGCGTACCCGGACGGCGCCACAAAGGAGAGGTGGGAAGAATGGTGGGGCCGGTGGTGCTGGATTGAGGAGAAGGACCCGCCAGCATTCTGCGCGGTTCGCTAGGAGCCGCCGGTCCGTGGGAGCGATTGGGGCGACGTCTATGCCGATGACGCGAAGCTCACGGTCGCCACCACTAGGATTCTTCGGCTCACCCAGGCCGGGCTCACCCTCGAAATGATCGGGGCGAACTTCATCCGCCGCCAAATTGCCCCTTTACACGACAAGGGGAGGCCGGCCTGGCTCTTCGTGAACGCCGCCGACATCATGAGGTTCCACCCCAGCCTCGACCACAACCTGACGGTGCTAAGGCATGCTCATCTCTGCCAACGGATCTTCCAGCTCGAGGTTAATGACGAGGGCGAGGTCGAGCGGTCCGACAAGGTTGCTAGGGCTGCCGTGAAGTCCAGCAAGATTGTCAAGGAGCCCGTCTTCAAGTTGCCTGCGGGGGTGGTCCCGCTGTGCAACAATTCTCGCCGGCCCGAGATTACCGCCATGATGCCGCTCTTCAACGCGCATGGCCTTGACCCAAACTGGGTCGAGCCGGACGAGCTCAAGGTGCAGGAGTTTTTCAACACCTTGCATGAGGTGTACGTCACCGCCGAGCCACGGTTTATCCAGGACACTTCTCCGGCGGAGCTGGACTACATCACCGCCAGGGTGGAGGAGGTGAGGCTTGCCGCGGAGGAGGCAAGGCTCGTCAAGGAGGCTGGCAGCACCGGCGGCATGGCGGACAAGGCCGCGGTGGAGGCGGAGGAAGAAGAGCTCGCCCGGTGGGCAGTAGCCGCTGGGGAGGCCAGCGGCACTGGCACCGGGGCTCCCCTCGTCGAGGACGCGGCCAAGGGGTCATTGTCGGAGGAGGGCGAGGGGGAGAAGACCGCGACCATTGATCCCCCAATTGTCAGAAGGGGGTGAGTCCTGCGGCGGGCCTCCTCCGGCGAGCCGGTCTGCACTGACCGGGCTGCGCAGCTGCGGTAGGCCCAGGAGGCGGCTGTGCGCCAGACGAGGGCGGTGGCGACGAAGAAAGCGGCAGCATCGAAGAAGAAGGCATCCGCTTCTTCATCGTCCAAGCGCGCCCGAATGCAAATCGCCTCCCCCTTCATCTGCAAACATCGGCGTGGGGATTGCATTTGACTTTGGGCCCCTCAGCCCGGAGAGGAAGAGGAAGGCAGCAGAGGAGGAGGAGGAGGAGGAGGAAGAGTAAGCTCTGCTTTCTCCCCGCCCTCTCTTTTTTTCTCCAATGGTGCCGCCCATTCTGAATTATCCTTATCTTGCAGGGACGTGGAGACGCTGGCCCAGAGGGTGAAGAGGGCCAGGATTTCGATGAGTGGCCAGCCCCCGGCAAGCACCTCCAGCACGCCACTGGTGGTGTTGAGCAGCCCGGACAGCAGCTCCAGCCCAGCCCCTAGCGTGAGTCCATCACCCATCCTTCGTCAACGTGTGCAATGCACGATGCTTTGGTACTGACCCTGCCGTGGATGTAGGAGGGGAGCAACATCAAGGGGAGCCGCAGAGGGCTTCTCCCATCATACCGCCTCCATCAACCACGCCGCCCCGAGGGGCATCCCCGGCAAGGGCACCAAGCGCCGAGGGCATGAACACAGAGGAGGAGGAGAACACGGGCGCTGGTGGCTTTGCCTCAACACCAAGCCTTGGCGGAGAAAACTTCTGTCTCTCGGCCCGGCACGGGTAGGCCACTCGCCCTCCATTTCCGCTCGCGTTCTTTCCTTCTTCTTTTCCTTACTGGCTTTTGATCTTGGCCCCATCCTGTCTCCTTCTTGGCATCTAGACCCCTCGTCGATGGACGTAGAGGACATCGACACCGTCAGCAAGGACGTCGCCGCGGATGCCGCGGTGCAGGCCGAGGAGATCGCTACCGAGGAGAGCGCCGAGGGCGCTACTGAGGACGTCGCCAAGGAGCCCGCCGAAGAACCCGGCAAGGGGCCTGCCGGGGAAGCCGGCAAGGCCGCTGCCGAGGAGGTGGCATTTGACGAGCTGCCCTCCTCCTCCACTGCCTCTGGCTCCGGCAGGTACTTGAGGGTGAGCGACGACCTCTTCGTCCACCTCCTAGGCGCGTCGAGCACCAGGGCTCCCCTTGAGGGAGAGGTGTTCGACAAGGAGGTGCTTGCCGCCGCCGGGCTCGAAGTTGTCGATGAGCCGGGCGTTGGTGGCGTCGGCTCCCAGGAGGAGCGGCTACTCTAGGTCATGGGTGCCAACTTCCGGAAGCTTCAGGCGCTCCATCGTGCCTGTCTGGACAAAGCCAAGTTCAGGACGATGGTGGTGGAGAAGACGAAGGCGGACTTCGAAGGGCGCGTCGCCGAGGCGCGGGACTGGTTTCGCCAGGCTCAAGACGAGCTGAAGGCCGCCCAGGGCAAGCTGGCCAAGCACAACGTGGAGCTCACCCTGAAGCTGGCCAACGTCGAGAAGGCCCAGGAGACGGCGAAGAAATTGGCCAATGAAGCCGTGGCCGTCCGGACCCAGCGCGAGGCCGCACTGAACTCCTAGGAGGAGGATCTTGCCGAGCGCGAGAAGAAGCTTGCCGCCACGCTTCGCGGCAAGGATGAAGAGGTGGACAAGCTCGTCGTTCGGCGGACCCAAGAGCTGGAGCAGAGGCATCAGGCGGCACTCAATGCCCAGGCTTTGGTCCACGCCGGCAAGGTGAAGGAGCTGGAGGAGTAAGATTTGAAGCTGTCCACGGAGAAGGACACGCTCAACGGCGCCCTGGTGGAGGCGCAGGGCGCGTACGTTAGCAAGGTGGGAGAACTCTCCGAAGCCAACAACTCCATCAAAGACCTCAAGCTGAAGCTGGGGGATCTCGAGAAGATGTTGTTGGAGGCTAAAGCCCAAGAGGGGATCCTGACCAAGGAGCTAGAGACCGAGAAGCAGCTGCGGATGAACGAGACTGCCAACCTCGAGGACCACGTGGCAGGCGAGAAGCGTTGGCTTGAACGCCTCGCCGTCATTGCGGAATCGGCCGCCACACAGCTGGGCATCATGGGGATGCCGAACATGAGGTACGCCCCGGAGGCGAGCCTGAGCCCCAACGCCAACCTGACCCTATACTTTGAAAGGGTCGTCAGCGCTCTGGAGCGGCTTCATTTCGACCGGACGGCCTCCCTGGTCGAGGAGTCCCGGATTCTTTGCCGGGGTGTCATGACCAGGGTGCTTGCCAAGATAGCGCACTGGCATCCTGACCTCGACTTTGAAGCTGCGCTGAAGAGCTTGCCGGAGGATGCTGACATCGCGGCGCTCAATGAGCGTATCAAGCCCATCCTCAGCTACATCGACAAAATCAAGAGGTTGGAAGGCCAGCGCCGGGACTAGGCACCCTGTTCCTTACCGCCGGGACAATTGCTATCTTCAGTTAGAACCACGGCAACAATTTATGTAATATGTCTCTGCAGTACTCTTGACATTATGCATGTTATTTTCCTGTTTGATTTTTCTTTGCATGTCCACCCTATGTTACTGGGTAGGTCTGCCGGCGCGTAAACCCAGGGTGGCGTCTTGAGGACGGATCCCCATTAGCCTGTCGGGTGTGTTTGCTGCCGGGCAAACCACCTTACCGCCCTCAATGTGGCCGCTCGATCCATCGAGTTTGACTCAAGTCAGAGTCGAGAGCATTGCCAACGGCGGAAGGCTACCCTGCTGCTCTCGACGAGGCCGCTTGAACTGTTGAGTGGACTCGAAATAGAACAAGGGCGTTGCCAATCGCGGGAGGGCCCCTCCGCGTACAGGTTTTCCATACATAGGCAAAATCTCCGAGGACGATAACCTTATATTGAGGAGAAGAGTTTAAAAGTTGGCATGACTTAGCTTTTTCGTTGCCGCCCTGGCATCCTCCGTGCTTGTAGGCGGCGCCACTGTCTGGGCCACCCTCTCCGCGGGAGCTGTGGCGATGAAGAACTGCTGACCCTTGTCGGGCCAACTACTAGACCAGATCCTCACAATTGCGCCCCTACCTGGCGCGCCAAATATGTCGGTGGGAAATGACACCTTTGGGATCATAACAATCCCTACTACGGTTGCGGGGCGCGGGGTTGTGAGAAGAGCAGGATTAGTAGTGACACGGGGATCGTTTACCCAGGTTCGGGCCGCGAGGATGCGTAAAACCCTAGTCCTACTTGGTGGATGTATTGAGTGTTCTTGAGCTCTCGAACTAGCTATGGACGCTCCGTGGTTCGGAAGAGCCGACAACCTTGTCCTGTATGCCATGGGCCTCCTTTTATATGCGAAAGGGGCTGCCATAGTGGCACACAGGAGGTGGAAAGAGCCTACAATATTGTGAGCTTATCGCCCGTATTATAGGACAAGATGCATTGAATGCATGGCTTAGGTGTCCCTTCACTTCAACGGGGATGGGAGCGAGGCCCGTCCCGTCCGTTGCCGCTCATCCTTGCTTCAACATGCGCCCTGGCCAGCGGTGCATGCGGTGCCATGTAGGCAAGCAAGCAACTGAGGTGGCGCGGTGGTGGAGCCTCCACGAAGATCTGCATGCCGCCACGCAGGTGCGTGTCGAGTTGGCTTGGAAGCTGCATGTTGCCACGCAGGTGCCTGCCCAGCTGGTTGGGCTGGCAGCTGCATGCGAACGGCGGCAGGGAGTTGGTTGTTGCGGGCCTGACAGTGGCCCTGCTGTCACCTTTGGCAGGGGTCTTGTCGGGTGGCCCGACGAGGGTCTTGCCGGGTGGCCCAGCAAGGGTCTTGCCGTGGCGCACTGGCGTCCCCAGCAAGAATCTTGCCGGGGGTCTTGTGGATTTCTTCGGTAAGGATCTTGACGGGAAGTGTTGCCCGCCAATCATCATCTGATCTTTAGTATTCTATGTCTTCACAAAGATCTGCATGCCACCATGGAGGTGCCTCCCTAGCCCTAGTCCATTCGTGGTTGTTGACATCGGATACCGTGTGTTCAAGGGTGGCTCACTCTGCTGGTGCAGGCGAGCCGCCCCGGCAAGGGCCTTGTCGGTGGAACCTGCTTCGCCCGTCCGCACTCTGTGGCCTTGGTCCTTGATGTTACCTTGTTTGTCTCGAGCCTTCGGCTTCTCTCCAGCTCCCCTCCTTTGCCCTGCTATGTGTGGCCACGGCGCGTGGCTTTGACTGCCCGTGCACAAGTAGAGGGGTCAAAAGGAGAGCCCCTACTTTTGTACACCGACAGTAACAAAGATAGGTGAAGTAGAAAAAGTAGGGTCATATTTCATTCTAGCATTCAGAGTTTTCTGTTTCAGTTTAGCTAATAACTTCTTAAGATTAGATCTACCATTGCAAGGAAGAAAATCTCCAGCAGTTTCTTCATCGATAACATAACCCTCAGGAACAACAGGCAATTCATATTTAGGGGGAGAACCTTCATCATCACTATCTTCAATAATATCAGTTTCAAGAATTTCATTCTCTCTAACCCTAGAAAGTTGTTCATCAAGATATTCACCTAATGGCACAGTAGTATCTGGCATAGAAGTAGTTTCATCATAAGTATCATGCATAGTAGAAGTGGCATCATCAATAACATGCGACATATCACAATTAATAGCAGAAGTAGGTTTAGGTGTCGCAAGCTTACTCATAACAGAAGGAGAATCTAGTGGAGAGCTAGATGGCAGTTCCTTACCCCCCCTCGTAGTTGATGGATAAATCTTAGGTCTTTCGTCTTTCAAGTTCCTCATAGTGACCTGCAGATATAAATCCCAAGTGACTCAAAGAATAGAGCTATGCTCCCCGGTAACAGTGCTAGAAAATAGTCTTGATAACCCACAAGTATAGGGGATCGCAACAGTTTTTGAGGGTAGAGTATTCAAACCAAATTTATTGATTCGACACAAGGGGAGCCAAAGAATATTCTCAAGTATTAGCACTTGAGTTGTCAATTCAACCACACCTGGATAACTTAGTATCTGCAAGAAAGTATTTAGTAGCAAAGTAGTATGGAAGTAACGGTAACAGTGGCAAAAGTAACAGTAGAAGTTTTGTAGCAATTGTAACAGTGGAAACGGTAAAGTAAATAAGCAAAGCACAATATATGAAAAGCTCGTAGGCATTGGATCATTGATGGATAATTATGTCGGATGTGATTCCTCATGTAATAGTTATAACATAGGGTGACACAGGACTAGCTCCAGTTCATCAATGTAATGTAGGCATGTATTCCGAATATAGTCATACGTGCTTATGGAAAAGAACTTGCATGCCATCTTTTGTCCTACCCTCCCGTGGCAGCGGGTGTAGGGGAACGTAGTAATTTCAAAAAAATTCCTATGCACACGCAAGATCATGGTGATGCATAGCAACGAGAGGGGAGAGTGTTGTCCATGTACCCTCGTAGAACGAAAGCGTAAGTGTTAGCACAACGCGGTTGATGTAGTCGTACGTCTTCACGTTCTGACCGATCAAGTACCGAACGTATGGCACCTCCGAGTTAAGCACACGTTCAGCTCGATGACGTCCCACGAACTCCGATCTAGCAGAGCTTTGCGAGAGAGTTCTGTCAGCATGATGGTGTGATGACTGTGTTGATGATGCTACCGACGTAGGGCTTCGCCTAAGCACCGCTACGATATTATCGAGGTGGAATCTGGTGGAGGTGGGCACCGCACACGGCTAAGAGATCAAGAGATCAATTGTTGTGTCTAGAGGTGCCCCCCTGCCCCCGTATATAAAAGATCAAGGGGGAGGGGGCGGCCGGCCAGGAGGAGGCGCACCAGGGAGGAGTCCTACTCCCACCGGGAGTAGGACTCCCTCCTTTCCTAGTCCAAGTAGGAGAGGGGAAGGAAGGGAGATAGGAGAGGAAGGAAGGGGGGGGGGGGCGTCGCCCCCCTCCTTGTCCTATTTGGACTAGATGGGGAGGGGACGCGCGGCCTACCCTAGCTGCCCCTCCTCTTCTCCACTAGGGCCCATTAGGCCCACTAAATCCCCCGGGGGGTTCCGGTAACCCCCCGTACTCCGGTATATGTCCGAAACCTCCCGAAACACTTCCGGTGTCCGAACATAGTCATCCAATATATTGATCTTTACGTCTCGACCATTTCGAGACTCCTCGTCGTGTCTGTGATCATATCCGGGACTCTGAACTACCTTCAGTACATCAAAACACAAAAACTCATAATACCGATCGTCACCGATCCTTAAGCGTGCGGACCCTACAGGTTCGAGAACTATGTAGACATGACCGAGACATGTCTCTAGTCAATAACCAATAGAGGAACCTGGATGCTCATATTGGCTCCCACATATTCTACGAAGATCTTTATCTGTCAAACCGCATAACAACATACATTGTTCCCTTTGTCATCGGTATGTTACTTGCCCGAGATTCGATCGTCGGTATCTCAATACCTAGTTCAATCTCGTTACCGGCAAGTCTCTTTACTCATTGCATAATGCATCATTCCGTAACTAACTCATTAGCTACATTGCTTGCAAGGCTTATAGTGATGTGCATTACCGAGAGGGCCCAGAGATACCTCTCCGACAATCGGAGTGACAAATCCTAATCTCGAAATACGTCAACTCAACAAGTACCTTCGGAGACACCTGTAGAGCACCTTTATAATCACCCAGTTACGTTGTGACGTTTGGTAGCACACAAAGTGTTCCTCCGGTAAGCGGGAGTTACATAATCTCATAGTCATAGGAACATGTATAAGTCATAAAGAAAGCAATAACAACATATAAACAATCAAGTGCCAAGCTAACGGAATGGGTCAAGTCAATCTCATCATTCTTCTAATGATGTGATCCCATTGATAAAATGATAACTCATATCTATGGTTAGGAAACTCAACCATCTTTGATCAATGAGCTAGTCAAGTAGAGGCATACTAGTGACACTTTGTTTATCTATATATTCACACATGTATTATGTTTCTGGTTAATACAATTCTAGCATGAATAAAAAACATTTATCATGATATGAGGAAATAAATAATAACTTTATTATTGCCTCTAGGGCATATTTCCTTCAGTCTCCCACTTGCACTAGAGTCAATAATCTAGATTACATAGTAATGATTCTAACACCCATGGAGCCTTGGTGCTGATCATGTTTTGCTCGTGGAAGAGGCTTAGTCAACGGGTCTGCAATATTTAGATTCGTATGTATCTTGCAAATCTCTATGTCTCCCACCTGGACTTGGTCCCGGATGGGATTGAAGCATCTCTTGATGTGCTTGGTTCTCTTGTGAAATCTGGATTGCTTTGCCAAGGCAATTGCACCCGTATTGTCACAAAAGATTTTCATTGGACCGGATGCACTAGGTATGACACCTAGATCGAATATGAACTCCTTCATCCAGGCTCCTTAATTTGATGCTTCTAAAGCAGCTATGAACTCTGCTTCACATGTTTATCCCGCCACAACGCTTTGTTTAGAACTGCACCAATTGACAGCCCCACCGTTCAATATAAACACGTATCCGGTTTGCGATTTAGAATCGTCCGGATCAGTGTCAAAGCTTACATTGACGTAACCATTTACGACTAGCTCTTTGTCACCTCCATAAACGAGAAACATATCCTTAGTCCGTTTCAAGTATTTCAGGATGTTCTTGACCACTGTCCAGTGATCCACTCCTGGATTAGTTTGTTACCTCCCTGCTAAACTAATAGCAAGGCACACATCAGGTCTGGTACACATCATTGCATACATGATAAAGCCTATGGCTGAAGCATAGGGAACATCTTTCATTTCCTCTCTATCTTGTATAGTGGTCGGGCATTGAGTTTGACTCAATTTCACACCTTGTATTACCGGTAAGAACCCTTTCTTTGCTTGATCCATTTTGAACTTTTTCAAAACTTTATCAAGGTATGTACTTTGTGAAAGTCCAATTAAGCGTCTTGATCTATCTCTATAGATCTTGATGCCCAATATATAAGCAGCTTCACCAATGTCTTTCATTGAAAAACTTTTATTCAAGTATCCTTTTATGCTATCCAGAAATCTATATCATTTCCAATCAACAATATGTCGTCCACATATAATATTAGAAATGCTACAGAGCTCCCACTCACTTTCTTGTAAATACAGGCTTCTCCAAAAGTCTGTATGAAACCATATGCTTTGATCACACTATCAAAGTGTTTACTCCAGCTCCAAGAGGCTTGCACTAGTCCATAAATGGATCGCTGGAGCTTGCACACTTTGTTAGTACTTTTTGGATCAACAAAACCTTCTGGTTGCATCATATACAACTCTTCTTCCAGAAATCCATTCAGGAATGTAGTTTTGACATCCATTTGCCAAATTTCATAATCATAAAATGCGGCAATTACTAACATGATTCAAACAAACTTAAGCATCTCTACGGGTGAGAAAGTCTTATCGTAGTCAACCCCTTGAACTTATCGAAAATCTTTTGCAACAAGTCGAGCTTTGTAGACTGTAACATTACCATCAGCGCCAGTCTTCTTCTTGAAGATCTATTTATTCTCGATGGCTTGCCGATCATTGGGCAAGTCAACCAAAGTACACACTTTGTTCTCATACATGGATCCCATATCAGATTTCATGGCCTCAAACCATTTTGCGGAATCTGGGCTCATCATCGCTTCCTCATAGTTCGTAGGTTCGCCATGGTCAAGTAACATGACCTCCAGAATAGGATTACCATACCACTCTGGTGCGGATCTTACTCTGGTTGACCTACGAGGTTCGGTAGTAACTTGATCTGAAGTTTCATGATCAATATCATTAGCTTCCTCACTAATTGGTGTAGTCGTCATAGGAGCCGGTTTCTGTGATGAACTATTTTCCAATAAGGGAGCAGGTACAGTTACCTCATCAAGTTCTACATTCCTCCCACTCACTTCTTTCGAGAAAAATTCCTTCTCTAGAAAGGATCCATTTTTAGCAACGAATGTCTTGCCTTCGGATCTGTGATAGAAGGTGTACCCAACAGTTTCCTTTGGGTATCCTATGAAGACACATTTCTCTGATTTGAGTTCGAGCTTATCAGGTTGAAGCTTTTTCACATAAGCATCACAACCCCAAATTTTAAGAAACGTCAACTTTGGTTTCTTGCCAAACCACAGTTCATAAGGCGTCGTCTCAACGGATTTTGATGGTGCCCTATTTAACGTGAATGCAGCCGTCTCTAAAGCATAACCCCAAAACGATAGTGGTAAATCAGTAAGAGACATCATAGATCACACCATTACGTTGTGGTGTTCCGGGTGGCGTGAGTTGCGAAACTATTCCGCATTGTTTCAAATGTAGACCAAACTCGTAACTCAAATATTCTCCTCCACAATCAGATCGTAGAAACTTTATTTTCTTGTTACAATGATTTTCCACTTCACTCTGAAATTCTTTGAACTTTTCAAATGTTTCAGACTTATGTTTCATTAAGTAGATATACCCATATCTTCTCAAATCATCTGTGAAGGTGAGAAAATAACGATACCCGCCGTGAGCCTCAATATTCATCGGACCACATACATCAGTATGTATGATTTCCAACAAATCTGTTGCTCGCTCCATAGTTTCGGAGAATGGCATTTTAGTCATCTTGCCCATGAGGCATGGTTCGCAAGTACCAAGTGATTCATAATCAAGTGATTCCAAAAGTCCATCAGTATGGAGTTTCTTCATGCACTTTACATCAATATGATCCAAACGGGAGTGCCACAAATAAGTTGCACTATCATTATCAACTCTACATCTTTTAGCTTCAACATTATGAATATGTGTGTCACTATGATCAAGATTCAGTAAAAATAGACTACTCTTCAAGGGTGCATGACCATAAAAGATATTACTCATATAAATAGAACAACCATTATTCTCAGATTTAAATGAATAACCGTCTCGCATTAAACAAGATCCAGATATAATGTTCATGCTCAACGCTGGCACCAAATAACAATTATTCAGGTCTAAAATTAATCCTGAAGGTAGATGTAGAGACAGCATGCCGACGGCGATCACATCGACTTTGGAACCATTTCCCACGCGCATCGTCACCTCGTCCTTAGCCAGTCTTCGCTTAAACCGTAGTCCCTATTTCGAGTTACAAACATTAGCAACAGAACCAGTATCAAATACCCAGGTGCTACTGCGAGCTCTGGTAAGGTACACATCAATAACATGTATATCACATATACCTTTGTTCACCTTGCTATCCTTCTTATCCACCAAATACTTGGGGCAGTTCTGCTTCCAGTGACCAGTCTGCTTGTAGTTGAAGCACTCAGTCTCAGGCTTAGGTCCAGACTTGGGGTTCTTCTCTTGAGCTGCAACTTGTTTGTCGTTCTTTTTGAACTTCCCCTTCTTCTTCCCTTTACCCATTTTCTTGAAACTGGTGGTCTTGTTGACCATCAACACTTGATGCTCCTTCTTGATTTCTACCTCCGCAGCCTTTAGCATTGCGAAGAGCCCGGGAATTGTCTTGTTCATCCCTTGCATATTATAGTTCATCACGAAGCTCTTGTAGATTGGTGGCAGTGATTGAAGAATTCTGTCAATGACACTATCATCCGGAAGATTAACTCCCAGTTGAATCAAGTGATTGTTATACCCAGACATTTTGAGTATATGTTCACTGACAAAACTATTCTCCTCCATCTTGCAGCTATAGAACTTATTGGAGACTTCATATCTCTCAATCCGGGCATTTACTTGAAATATTAACTTCAACTCCTGGAACATCTCATATGCTCCATGACATTCAAAACATCGTTGAAGTCCCGGTTCTAAGCCGTAAAGCATGGCACATTGAACTATAGAGTAGTCATTAGCTTTGCTCTGCCAGACATTCTTAACATCGTCAGTTGCATCTGCAGCAGGCCTGGCACCCAGCGGTGCTTCCAGGACGTAAAGTTACGGACCCAGTCCGTGTAATTGCTACCATCATCTTTCAACTTTGCTTTCTCAAGGAACCCATTAAAATTTAACGGAACAACAGCACGGGCCATCTATCTACAACAAACATAGACAAGAAAAATACTATTAGGTACTAAGTTCATGATAAATTTAAGTTCAATTAATCATATTACTTAAGAACTCCCACTTAGATAGACATCTCTGTAATCATCTAAGTGATCACGTGATCCAAATCAACTAAACCATAACCGATCATCACATGAAATGGAGTAGTTTTTAATGGTGAACATCACTATGTTGATCATATCTACTATATGATTCACGCTCGACCTTTCGGTCTTAGTGTTCCGAGGCCATATCTTCATATGCTAGGCTCGTCAAGTTTAACCCGAGTATTTTGCGTGTGCAAAACTAGCTTGCACCCGTTGTAGATGGACGTAGATCTTATCACACCCGATCATCACGTGGTGTCTCGGCATGACGAACATTGGCAACGGTGCATACTCAGGGAGAACACTTTTTTTGAAATTTAGTGAGAGATCATCTTATAATGCTACCGTCAATCAAAGCAAAATAAGATGCGTAAAACATAAACATCACATGCAATCAATTATAAGTGATATGATATGGCCATCATCATCTTGTGCTTGTGATCTCCATCTCTAAAGCACCGTCATGATCACCATCGTCACCGGCGTGACACCTTGATCTCCGTCGTAGCATCGTTGTCGTCTCGCCAACTATTTCTTCTACGACTATCGCTACCGCTTAGTGATAAAGTAAAGCAATTACAGGGCGATTGCATTGCATACAATAAAGCGACAACCATATGGCTCCTGCCAGTTGCCGATAACTCGGTTACAAAACATGATCATCTCATACAATAAAATATAGCATCACGTCTTGACCATATCACATCACAACATGCCCTGCAAAAACAAGTTAGACGTCCTCTACTTTGTTGTTGCAAGCTTTACGTGGCTGCTATAGGCTGAGCAAGAGCCGTTCTTACCTACGCATCAAAACCACAATGATAGTTCGTCAAGTTAGTGCTGTCTTAACCTTCTCAAGGACCGGGCGTAGCCACACTCGGTTCAACTAAAGTTGGAGAAACTGACACCCGCCAACCACCTATGTGCAAAGCATGTCAGTAGAACCAGTCTTGCGTAATCATACGCGTAATGTTGGTCCGGGCCGCTTCATCCAACAATACTGCCAAACCGAAGTAGACATGCTGGTAAGCAGTATGATTGGTATCACCCACAACTCACTTGTGTTCTACTCGTGCATATAACATCCACGCATAAAACTAGGCTCGGATGCCACTGTAGGGGAACGTAGTAATTTCAAAAATATTCCTACGCACACTCAAGATCATGGTGTAGTGAGGCGCCCATGCGATCCGTAGATCGATCTTGTTTGCCTTGCCTTGTCCTGCAATATATCTTGCAGGTCTGGCACATTTCCCCGTGCCTTGGTACTTTTTGAGCGACGCCGGGGTGCGGCTTGAGTGGAGGGCCAAGAGGCCTCTCTGTCGCGGCCACGAGGTGGCCGGTCGGCCGTATCATGCGCTGGTGATGTAGGTTTGGGTGCTTCCTCCTCTAATCGGGGTAGCAGCCTGCATTTTGGGTAGCTCTTGGAGGGGCGCTCGAGTTCGTACTCTTCGGCCGCCAGGACTTCAGTCCATCTATCGGCTAGCAAATCTTGGTCAGCTCTAAGCTGCTGCTGCTTTTTCTTGAGGCTGCTTGCCATGGCCATAAGCCTGCGTTTGTGTCACGCCCAAGATGCGACCCTATCCTAAAGGAACTCGAAGGTCCCACCAAGGATAGAAGCGCATCTTGAAGACGCTTTTGCAAGGTGGATATCATTACATCAACATTACATAATAGATGGGGATACATGCAAGAGGCATACAATGCCACATGAATACAACATCACAATACATAAGAGCACCATCCGGCTACAGATGAAACACAAACAGAAACTCAAACGACATCCACCCTGCTAGCCTAGGCTGCCGACCTGGAACCTATCCCTGATCGAAGAAGAAGCAGAAGAAGAACTCCAAAACAAGCAAACATCGCTCTCGCGTCATGATCATCGCCTAACCTGTACCTGCAACTGTTGTTGTAGTAATCTGTGAGCCACGAGGACTCATCAATCCCATTACCATGGGTATCAAGACTAGCAAAGCTTAAGGGAAAGGAAGGGGTAAAGTGGTGAGGTTGCAGCAGCGACTAAGCATATATGGTGGCTAACATACGCAAATAAAAGCGAGAAGAGAGCAAAAGGAACGGTTGTGAAGCTAGCAATGATCAAGAAGTGATCCTGAACTCCTACTTACGTTAAACATAACCCAAAGACCGTGTTCACTTCCCGGAATCCGCCGAAAAGAGACCATCACGGCTACACACGTGGTTGATGCATTTTAATTCAGATCTGGTGTCAAGTTATCTACAACCGGACATTAACAAATTCCAATATGCCTATAACCACAGGCACGACTTTCGAAAGATTATACCCTGCAGGGGTGTCCCAACTTAGCCCATGATAAGCTCTCGCGATCAACGAAGGATATACCTTCTCCCAGGAAGACCCGATCAGACTCGGAATCCCGGTTTACAAGACTTTTCAACAATGGTAAAACAAGACCAGCAAAGCCGCCCGATGCACCGACAATCCCGATAGGAGCTGCACATATCTCGTTCTCAGGGCAACACCGGATGAGACATCCTACGAGTAAAACCAGACCTCGAGTTTCCCCGAGGGGGCCCTGCAGTCTACTCGGTTCGGACCAACACTTA